>NW_006238978.1:31993-97829 GCF_000226075.1 Solanum tuberosum
ATAATATTGAATATTTGTTCTTTGGTTTTACATTGGTTTAGTCCTTTAATATTTAGTCATGTAACTAATACTTATTAAACTTATTTTAGCATGATTTAGTACTTTTAAATTATGATCATTTTCATTATGACTTGTTAATTTGCAATATTTGTTTTACGCGATTTCATTATTATTATTTTTTTGTTGAATATTTTAGTGTCATTAAGAAAATCAAATAAAGAATGTTTATTTGATAATACTTAGCAGATTAAATAAAAGAAGGTTAATCATTTGGATTTGGAAAGATTCATTTGCATCTTGGTTAGTCAATGGAGAAATGAGTTTTTAATTAATCGTGGCGTGGATTCAAAAAATTTAAGTTTATAAATTCTGAATTTAAAAAAAAAAACATATGAAATTCTAAATAAATTATTTATACATATTAAATAAATTTCTTAAAACAAACAATTTTTTTGGCTAAAACTATTTAATTTTTCCAAACCTATAACTAGAAACTCAAATTTATTTATTTTTAATTTAACGTTATGACGCTAGATATTCTTATGGATGACATATGTCTTGCGGAGTTAACATTTTTTCACAATCAAGTCTTAAATTTAAATTTTAAAATAAATACGATACAAATCTAAATTAATTAATTCAAAGAGATTGTCAGAATATGATAATTAAATCAAGTTATTTTATTTTTATTTTTTATTTTTAAAAAAAAAGTAAAATGAAGCTGTTATTTTTGGGAATATTTTGGTACAATGGAATTATTTAAGCCTATGGGTCATTGCTCGTTAGTCGTTACCATCAAAAGTTGTGACAGAATAGTAGATACTATTTATTTATTCTTAATCAAATGTCTCAAATTTGAATTTTAAATATAAAGTTATTTTTAATAAAAATATGTCTTAATTAAGAGTACTCCTTAATTAACTCTAAATTAAAACTTTCCGATACGAATTTGAATTAGTAAATTTCAATATTGATATCGAATTCCGAGTGATAACAAAAAAAAAAGTAGTGAAGAAAGCTATTGCTCCCTTTTGTCCTAACATAAAATATGAGAAGTGAGTCTAAAAATATCTTCAATCTTTTTAATTTGTGACAAGTCACTTTCAACAAAGAAGGTATCCAAGGGTAAAAAAATGTCCAAAAGTACAATAATTAAATATAAACCTTTAGTAAGAAATTAAATGTCAAATTATTAAACCTTTGATTTTTAGATTATTCTTTTAGATTAAACACCAAAGGTCTAAATATTTAGCCGCCTCTATCATGAAGCATTTTACATCCAATAAAAAAAAATTGGCACGAATCTAAATTTAATCGGGTTTTAATGTGTTTATTGGATATTTAAAAAAAATAATACCAAAGGTCATGGTAGAGCGTGGTATATATCCTTATATTCTTAACTATAGATCTTGAAATTAATCACTAATAATATAGTTGTCTTTTATAGAAAACATTTTACCTCTCAAAGTGTAGCTTATCGCTTTAGTCGGACCCAAAAATGAGTACCAGTCTACCAGACACCGGCCTCCGAATCAAACGGCCCATTTAGGAAAATCTAAACTAAAATATGTGCTGTATAAGTTTAATTGTTTCATATGTAATATTTGGAAATTTTGAGTATATAATTTTCAATTTTCCTACTCTTATATAAGTGGTTATCACTATGACAAAAATTTAAACCAAAACTTCTTATTAATTACGTTTTTTTTTTTCTTTTTAATTCTCTTTTTAACTATAATTAAGCATCATTAAAGCTGTGCTAAATCATCATTAAAAACTGTACAAACTAATAAAAAGTTAATGGTACAATCAGACGTGACACAAACAGATCATTAATATCTCAAAAGGAAATAAAAGGGGAAAAAAGTGTTTAGTCAGTTAGCTTTTGATCTTCCTTTAAAATATTCTTTGCCCTTTATTTAGTTTTGTACGTAGCGAAAGTTAAATACATCGAATCGAATTATCTTTTATATGTATATATAAATAATATAGTCTTTTATTCCGATGGCTGGTTTATACAACACATCACAAATGTGGGAATATGTTTTTCGTTAAAATACGGAATTTGTTATTTGTGTCATCTTATATAAAATTCTTTATTTTTATCTCTTCTATTTTGATATGAAATTGTTAAAGTATATCAATCTTAATTTGATTATGTTCTGATATGAAATTGTCTAAAGTTAATTTATAAGGAAGTACCTTAAATATTAGTCAAGAACAATCGTTGAATGCAAATAAATATTACTCTCTCCATTCATTTTATTTGTTCAATTCCCCTAAGAATCGTACCAAATGTTTCCAATATGTCTACATTTGTATTAGGGTGTACATGATCGGGTTGGTTCGGGTTTTTTCAAATATCAAATCAAATCATTTGTGTTGGATTTTTAAATCTATTAACCAAACCAAACCAATAAACTCGGGTTTTTCAACCTCAGGTTTTTTCGGATTTTTCAGGTGAAGTATTCATACAAACATATAATTTACTTGTACTTCAAATATTTCTTTAGTCCTACCAAAAATACAACTATCTAAGGTGTTTCTTAAGAAAATAACACAAAATATGATATGAGTAATGACACTAAAATATCCAACAAAAAAAATTATTAAATAATAAAAATTCGCGTAAAACAAATATTGCAAATTAACAAGTCATAATGAAAATGATCATAATTTAAAAGTACTAAATCATGCTAAAATAAGTTTAATAAGTATTAGTTACATGACTAAATATTAAAGGAAATTAAAATTAGATTATGTATTTGAATTGTCTAAACCAATATAAAACCAAATAACAAATATTCAATATTATTGTCATTCTTAGTGTTGAATTGATTTTCTTTTTGCATTAGTATTAATTTGATTTTGATTTAAGCTTTATTATAATTACGAACATCTGTGGACTATAATTTTTATTGAACCATTCAGAATTCTAATTTTCAAACTTGAAAAAATATATTAAAAGATAAAAACTATGAAAAAGTATAAGAAATATTTAAAAATTATATCAAAGTAAATATTTTTATGTATAAATAAAATTTTAAAATTATATATATATATAATGTCGGGTTGGTTTTTTTTAGTTAAAACCAAACCAACCCAAATATAGTCGGGCTTTTTTTTTCAATACCAAACCAAGTCAAACCAATCACTAGTCAAAAAAAATTTCTCGATTTAACTCAATTTGCGATTTAGTTCGATTTTCGATTCGATTTTATACCCCTAATTTGTATATTAGGTCAATCACAATTTTTCCATAGATGTAAATTTTCTAAGGAAAAGTCCCACTTGTCGTTACAAAAATTCCACTAAAATAGATAGGTTATATAACGTGCACGGTATGCCTAGATAGATATAGAATAAGAATCCATAAATTTAATTTAATTTTATTTTTAATCTGACTAATTTAAAAGCAACGATGATAATTACATATTCATTATAGTTTTATACATAGAATTTTAAAATATACGTACCTTGTTTCAACTAACTAATACTCCCTCCATTCCATATTAATTTAATTTTTGAGGCATTTTTCATTTTTCAAATTAACTTAATTGTTCAGACTCAAGGGCGGCTCTACAGCTTTGAAAAAAAAGCAATTGCCTTAGGCCCCAAAATTTGAGGGCCTCATTTTAAAATAATAATAATGTAGGTTATAAGTACTTTTTTTTAAAAAAATATCGAGTATTACTTGTAGAAAATAAAAACTTTTCATAAAAGAATAAAGAAGTAATAGAAATTCGACAAATTATGAATACTATGTCTCAAGAAAGATTAAATAATTGGCTATAATAAACTTCATAAAAAATATATATTTGAATTTAAGGCCTCCATTCGGATTTGGCTTTAAGCCACCAATTTATTAGAGCCGCCCATGTGTTCAGTTTTCAAGACTACATTTAGAGTGTTCTTTCAATTTTATCCTTCATTAGTTAGTATTGGAATTAGTGATTAATTAATATTTAATTATTTTAATCATAAATTTGACAATAATTAATAAGGGTAAAAATGAAAAACTATGTTCAATTTATGTTTTAATCTACCTTTTTTAAAGGGTGTGAAACACCTCAAAAATTAAATTAATATGGAATGGAGGGAGTACAAATTACGTCAAAATACTACCAAAAATGATATAATCATTTAAAATAACAAACCTATCATAGTCAATGCCATTAATTTTGGGACCATATTAGTAAATTAGTTTCTATTTTTTTTCTTTCTTTTTTCTTCATAAAAATAGTCAACTAGCACCGTCAACGTGATTTTCGCAATTTTTATCTACGTCATATAATTATTCTTCAGTCTCTCGTCATTTATATGACGTCAACTTCTCTGTATTATATGAGTCCTCCGTCTCAGTTTATGTGATATTATTTGACTTGACATCGAGTTTAATGAGGAATAAAAGACTTTTGAAACTTGTGACCTAAACAAATCGTAGATAGTTGTGTTATTATAAATCATCTAATTGAAGACAAAAAATAAATATTTTAATATGAAATCTTTATTTAATATTAAAATATGTTAGTTTTTTGGGACGGATTAAAAAGAAAAAAGAATCATATAAATTGAAACGGAAAAGTATAAGAGGTTATTTGTGACTATTTTAGATTGGGTGGGTCGGATAACTGTCACGACCCAGACTGTCGTGATTGGCACCAACACAACCCTCCGATAGGAGAATCTCTATAAGGCCATTGAATATTACTTGACCTAATTATACTTGACCAGATTTTTATCCTCAAAATTGTGGCTGGTTCCGATTTAATTAAGGGATGATTGTACCATAAAAAAGAAGTTAATTTGAGATTTTAGATAGGAAACAAAGTAAATACCACTATTCATTTTGGAATAAAAATATATGGGGAGTTCAAATTGGGAAATAAAGTGATGTAAATTTTTTATTTCTATTTTTTGGAATGTCAATAATTTGCAAAAAAAAAAAGGAAGTGGAGGATGAACTGTAATGAGGCAGTAAATTCCAAATAAGGAATCAAAGAGTAGGTGACCTAGTTTGGCTAAATTTGGCAAATATACTTTACAAGATATTCACCATCTACTACAACCCAAACAAACAAATTTTATGAAAACTAAGGCATTTAAAGATACGGAAGCAGGTTTAAATGACTATAAAAATGGAATCCCCATAAACTCCAAAGTTTTAACAAACAACTAACCAAACTAATGCGGAAATTCAATCCCTAAAACCTGAAAGTCATTGTACCAAAACTCTACTAATGACAAGTCTAAGAACAAGGGGTACAACCCCGAAACTAAACAACACCTTTAAGAAATAGTCTGAGTCCGAAAAAAGTGGACTTAAACAAGAAAGATCCATGACAACCTGAAAGAACTGGCTCACCGGTCACGCTCATTAGTCACTTAGCTGAAGTCTATCAATAGCCACCTGAAGATGCCCTGTACTCAACAAAGAAAGAGCAAGTGTAGTATCACTACACAACCACAGTGTACTGGTAGTATCACCCAGCTATCCCCAATAAGTGAAACACATGCAAGTAACCACAACATTATAAATCAGGCATATACTGAACATATACAATATTAGTCATCTTTTCAGGATCAATGTAGCATCCCACATTCTCAATAATACACATTGGTTATCAATTTAGAGCAACATACAGTCTTCCAATATAAATCATCATTAGATATGAACGTAATCATCACAAGTAGATACACAACACAATTCAATGGTCCTCTCACGGAACCCAATTCAATGGTCCTTCCATGGAACCCACACCCAAACTGTTAGCATATCGGAATGTGGTACCCGATCCAATGTATATGTCGGAACGTGGCAATCGATCTCATATTTATACCGGAACGTGTCAACCGATCCCATATTTATGTCGAAACGTGGCAACCAGTCCCAGTTAGTGTGTCGGATCGTAACACCCGCTCATTCAACAAACCACAATCACAAAGTATATTCTCACAATCATACAACAAGAGTGATTCATGACATACAATTATTCAATTATCCTCATTTACGATTAGGGTGATCAATAATGCAACCTTCGCATACATACATGCATTATAATGAAGCAATTACAAATATATATCACACCAACACGAAATCACAACCATCACCTACCTCGAAACAAGCTTGAAACCCTAAGAAACTTGATCCTTCCCTTTCCGGATTCGTTCCGCTTGTTCTTGGTCTACAAACAATCATAATAACACGGGAATCAATAAACAATCACTAATTACCCGAATTGCTAATAATTCTATGAACCCTAGATCATACCCATGATCCCAAGTATCCAAAATAGGGTTGTTTCCACCATAGATTCTAGATCAAAACCTTTCCCCAATGATAATTACCCAAGAAACTACGTTCTACGGATCGAAATACGGACTCGGGGCGTGAAAAGCTTACCTTTAGCCTCAAGAATGGTGGAAAACTGTCAAGAGTCGCCTGGGGTTCGTTCCTTAGCTCTAAAAATCAAAAAGTGCATAATGAGGTCGTTTAGGGGTTTATTTACTACCTTAAATCACGTCTGGCCCGCCACAGCGGCAAAACCCCCCGCCAAGGCGGCTTGCACGAATCAGAGAGCTATTTTAATAATTCCAAGACCCTCATTTCACAACACACCTCTAACCAACGACACTCAAAAAATTCCCTCCACGCTAAGATCGATTCCGGGAGTTCTACTCGCCCGAATTCAATTCCGTAAAGTCATACAGATTCGTAAAGTCGTACATATTTTTTAACGCGTTATTTATCCCTTCATGTAATCAGAATTAAGAATAAATCGCCCGATTGTTACCAGATTTCCCTACACTGCAAAGACTTTGATTTCGTCCAAATCTGAACTAGGTTGGGAAATTTCCAGTTACTACGAAAAAGTTTTCTGGCCCCAATTCTTTCTTCATTGGCTTTTCTCTAACGACGGAATCGGGTCATTACAATAACACCATTATTAGCGTTTATTGAGCTTCATTTTTTTTAAGATGCTAAAATTATATATTAAATTTTGAAGGCTTGGATTAAATTCAATAACTAAAAATGATAGAAATCGGCATAAAAAATTTGAATATCAAATTTGGACTAATTTGAAGTTGATTTAAAATAATATAAATAAATTTTGAAGCAAAATTGTGGTGTTCAAATTTTTCACAATAGGTTTATGATGATCCGCCATAATTATAATGATTTGGTGTGCAAATCATTCGAATTTAAATTAATGAAAAACTTATATTATTATTGAATATCGAATATCGAACGAAAAAAATGAAAGACTATTTCGTCAATGTTTTTAACGTTGGTCTTTCAAAAGGATTAGACAATAATCATCAATTATCTTAATCAATTTTTGGTCTTTCATTAAAATAGTTTCTACTTTTTAAGTCTCCTCATTTTATTTATTTATTTTTAAATATTCAACTCTCCAAAACTACCATAGTCTGTTGGCAATTTGGCATTATAAAATTACCAATTTGCATAAAAATATTTGGTGGATAGGGATTAAAGTGGACTAGGAAACGCATTTCCTAAAGTTGTGTATACAAAATGTTATATTTCTAATGAAAGATTTATTATATTTGTCTCTTTGCAACTTTATAGGATTCGCATATGTTAGTGTTTAACATTTATGATAATTTAATGGAAAATAGAAATATAATCATTTGAATTTTGAATGGAAAGATTCAATTAGATTTTGGGCACTCAATTACAGAAAAATTGGTGGTGTGTAAAAATAGAATGTGTGACACGATTCAATTATAGTAATTTTGGTTCTTTTATGAAAAAGGTAAGGTTAATATATACTTATTTGATATTTATATCAAATTATATTAAGGCCAGTGGAGCTCATATCTGGAAAGAAAAAAGTGAGATTTTTCTATATTCTTAAAATGTAAAAGTACTTTATTTTAAAAAATTAGAACAATACATGTACGTATCTAATATCTTATTCTAACTAAAACCGTTATTAATCTAACTGAAAAATGTACGAATAAAATATGTATTTGAGTGTAACTCTATGTTTATGGATGTATATGTATGTGTATCAAGACTGTATATATGTGGGTGGACAGTGATGACTAGAGTTATTATATAATCATGCTACGTTATTTTATTTTTTTCAAAATGCCACTATACAAAGAACTATAAAATTTGGGGTCGAGATCACTAGTTCGAGTAATTTTTTCAACAATATATCATAATTAAGTAATTATATATATATATATATATATAAAGTATGAAATACTTCCCTTATTGTTAAATAGAGTTTTGTCTTGAATTTTCTATTTTATTTGAATTCTACACAACCGTATTTGAATTTAATATAGTGAAAGGGACTCTTGGTAAAAAATATTCGCCACCATAACAATATGGTGATTAAAGAATTTTGTTTAGGGAAGGATTTTCTTTCAATAATTTATATGATTTTGTTTATATATGTTTTTCCTATTTTTAGTTGTTGTAAACCAGAATTATTAGCAATGACCAATGACCAAGACTTCTTATAATTGATGGACTTAGGTGCTATTATTAATTCATCTATTACTACACCTTACCAATTTGTAGTAACATCATCAAATTTTGTAGTTACCACAACTAATTATTGGTTACAAAATTAGGTTAAATTGAAGGACTTTTTCATTACAAAAATAGTTTAGTGACTTTTGTATAATAAAGTGAAAAAATGAGTGATTATACATGAAAATGACCCTGATCAATCCCATATTAGACGTACTTTCCCAGTTTTCCCATTAAAATATAAGGGGTGTGGTGGGGGATAAATAGAGAACTTGTCGATAGGAGTGCTTTACCTCTTTAGAATAACAAGAAGTTAAACGGTCTATATAAAATATCTTGGCACGAGTTATCATTAAATTATTAGTATATGGTTGAATAGTTGAAATCCATTATTCACTCTTAAGTAGAGGTTTTCATGTTTGAGCCGTAGAAAAATAAATAACTTCTTGTTAGAAAGTTGTTTATCCCCTTAATTGGACTTTTTTACAGAATTGAATTTAGATGAATCGAATCGGTGAGATTTAGGATTATATATAATTAAATTAAATGTAAAAAAAAAATCATGTCAATTTTCATATTATAGTATCATTCACCTACACTTTTTCTACTAGAACATGTAGTTAGCAACATCATTTCACCATATAATTCTGCAGCTTACAAAATAAATCAGAAATCAATGTTACATTATTTTCTAACAGTAAATAAATAGCAAGATCATTAAAACAAAATCCCATTACAACAACGAAATGAATGAAAATTCTTTTATTCACAAAAAGAGCTATATGTACAAGGCAATAGGCGATGAATCGCCTTAATGAAAATTTCAAATAACAGATGATTATTAAAAAAGAATTATAATATTAATTACACCACGATAAAACCTAACAAATAAATATAATCAACTTGAATTATTCTCATGATCATCATGAGGATTATATGGCTCCTTATTAAGATCAAAACCTTTATTATTTTCTTCAACATTTTTTTCGTTTTCTTTCTCTTTCATATCTTCATTATCTCCGATGATTTCATCGGAGAGTTTTTGATCAATCTCCTCCGTCATTTTCCGTCCACTAGTGCTAGCTCCGTCAACTCTATTGAAATACTTAACGGCAACTTGTATTCTTCGTAGTATCGCGAAGAATTCTTCCACTTCCTCTTCCGCTACCTCCTCCGTTAACTCTTCCGTTTCCTCCTTCGGCTTCTTGGTAGCGGACGTCAAAACGACGTCGTTGTTATCCGGTTTTCTTTTTTCTCCTTCGCTTTCCATTGACGAAATTATGTAGTAGAAGACTTAGGACTAAAAGAGTCTTTATTTAGAAACAAAATAGACAAAAGAATGTATGCTAAAGTGACGGATCTGTGAGAATTTATATGTGACAGACGAATGAAACTTCGGGAAGTTCGACATGTGATGCAGTGAATGAGACTGTTCTTGGGGATGTGAGAATTTATATGTGACGGACAAATAAAATTTTGAGAATTTAGGTATGTGGTGCAGTGAATGAGACTGTTATTTGCTTAATAGAGATTTTGGTATGAAAATATGATGCAATGGATGAGACTGTCCTTTCTTATGAGAGATTTTGGTACGTGCTGTGAGAATTTATATGTGAGACAAATAAAATTTCGAAAATTTAGATATGTGGTGCAATGAATGAGACTGTTCTTGGGGTTGTGAGAATTTATATGTACATAAAAATAAAACTTCGGAAATTTAGGTATGTGGTTAGGGGCGGAGGCAACATATACTTAGGGCGTTCATCAGAACCCCATCGGCGGAAAATATTACTATTTATACATGGTTAAAATTATTTTTGGTATGTATAATAAATGTCGAACCCCCTTTCACTAGCTCGTGTGTTTACTTCTCAGATTTTGAACCCCGTTATTATAAATTCTGAATCCACCATTGTATGTGGTACAGTGAATGAGACTGTTCTTTTCTTAATAGAGATTTTGATATGAAAATATGTTACAGTGAATGAGCCTGTTCTTTTCTTGATAGAAATTTTGATATGAAAATCGTTGATAGAAAGTCTTGATCGAATCAAATTTAGGTAATTTAAATTCAAGTAATTTGTATACTAATATAAATATCGAATACAAATAGGAAGAGATTTGGAAATTTGAGTTTATTAGTGCTACAGTGAGGTAGATATTTTATTATAGAGCTGTGATGTTAACTTTGTCTTTTCTGACGTATTTTAATGACGTAAAATTATTCTTGGGGAGACGTATTACGTGGATTTGGTAAAGGATAGTGAAATGACAGTGACATCACTATGAAAGATGTTGAACCACTTTCACATTTCAATTTAGGTGGCACAGTTCGATATAAAATATTTTTATCGTCCTAATTCACGTGGCACAGTTCAATTTGAAATAAAATATTTTTAATCATCCTAATTCATTTGGCATAGTCCAATTTGAAATAAAATACTTCTCTTCATCCTAATTCATGTGGCATAGTTTGTTTTGAAATAAAATACTTCTTATCGTCCAAATTCATATGACACAATTCAATTTGAAGTAAAATACTTCTCATTAAGAGAAAAATGCTTTTACATTCTGTTACGTAATGTTTAATGAAATTTTCTTTTTTAGAGTAACAAAAAATAGTGGTGTATGAAAATTGAATCAATCAATAAGTTAAATTGAAAGAATTAATGTTATTAAGTTATTGCTATTGAGTTATTGAGTAAATGCATTTTTAATGTTTTATAAACAAAATTATCAAGTTATTGGTTTGATATTAGTTTTTTTAATATTAAGTTAATAGATAAATTGATAATCCATTAAGATAATAGTAATTTACTACTTTATAGTTTACACCTACATGAAAATTAGTAGTAAATATTAATATTAATATCTTATTAGTTACTATATTTGTCCTTTAACCTTCAATTCACATTATTTACCTATTTCTTTTATTTGTGTTGCATTTGTAGAGTTATTTTCATGTTAGCTATTATTATTTCTATTTTATGAGCATTCCGTAAAGTTACATTATATTATTATCTTATCGCGCTATTGGAGAAGTTATATTAGTTTTGTACGAACATTTTTTTATTGGTTAAATCGAAAAGCGAATAATTAAGAATTTAGAAATCAATAAACATCGAACCAACTAATACGCAATAATAGAATCTATCGACGTGTTTGAGATTAAGGCATAATTATTATTGTTCCGGTGGAAAATAACATAGTAACATGAAGGTTGGCCAAGTTAGATTCGAAGTTAGCATATCCCTTTCAACAACACAACTATTAGGGCTATTGACATTATGTGATGCACATATCATATATTAATTTCCGATAAATAAATTATTATTTTTCTAAAAAAGGGTTTCTTCTCATTAAATTGTGAGTGAAGTTATTTATCGTATGTGCTGATAAAAAATAGAAAGTATGAGATAAAAATTTTGAGGTGCTAAATGAATTTAGGATATCAAATTGTATATTTATCAAAATCAAAAGTGAATTCAATATCAAATTGTAAAGAAACAATATTCTTATTAAATTAAAAAAGAAACAATATTTATTAGGAAAAGAAACAACAAGATCATTTTTGGAATAGAGTATTATCAACAATATATTTTTAAACCAAATCATTAACAGGGGTATTTTTGTTCAATTTCAAAAAACTTATTTTTTTTAAATTCTTTTCCAAAATAATTATATAATTTCAAAAATTATCGAAACAATTATCCAACTATAAATGAACAAGTATTAGTATAGAAAAAGAATGATTAAAAGAATTATCTAGATGTATATTTGTGTAGCATTTATAGGAACTTCAAACATTTTAGGTAAATTAATTACTTTATTTTTTTTCTCTCTTTATATTTGATTGATTTTAATTTTTAGTTATCCAATTTATTAAATCAGCCGACGCTCTGGTTTATTTTAGTGTGGGCCGATCCAAAGCGTTACGCAGAAGCAAGTTTCGAATGAAGAAATCATCCTAACTACCAAACAAATACTTTCTCCGTCCTAATTTATCTAATTTTATTCGATTTAATAGGAAATTTTGAAAAAGAAATAAAAATTTAAAATTTTATGGTTTAAAACAAGTCATGGATAAAAGGAATACTTTAAAGTTAAATTATTACTTATTAAATATAGAAATATATTATTTATTAAAAATCTGATTAAAAATAAATGTGTCACGTGAATAGGAAAAGAAGGAGTATGTCTTAAAATTGGTTATTATAATTGAAAGTAACATCACATCGATAAATAAACAAAATCAAAGTCATTTTGGTAAGGTATATCATGAATCAATTTACACTGTATATCAATTCAAAATTTAAATAGATTTAATTAAGCGGATAATGCAAATTAATTTAATAAATAAATTATTATTAATACGTCCAAACTTAATTAGATTAGATGGGTCATGTTTTTATTGACAATTGTATTTTGATTATATGTTTCTACAAGATGTGACATTGATAAATTATTAGAATCAAATAGTGATGGAGTATGATTATCAACTTGGGGTACTCATTTTATTCCTTTATTTTTTTTAGTCTATCTAAAAAAAATTATATTTAGTATGAATTTCTTACTTATAAAATCACCATTTACCCTTAATAATATGCTTTTATAATCATGAAAATATTATGACATATTTAAAATTTTAAAAATTCAAAAATTATATTCAAAATGAGTCAAATGTCTCTCTCTTTTTTTTTTAAACGGTTGAAAAATAACATTATCTTCCTTGTAGTTACATTTTTACCCTTAATATGTGAAAAGTGTCACTTACACAAGATTTAAGCTAAATTATTTTCTTACTAATTTTCTTTTAGTTTACATATAGCTAGATTTTCTTGCAACCAAACGCACCGTTAGCGATAGTAAAAAGGAGTACTTTCAATAGATCATGATGCATCTAAGGGTATGATTTAATGGTCGATAAAATAAGTTGAGAATCATGTCTGAACGAGATTTCCGTTCAAATTTCAGCAAAAGCAAAAAAAATTACTAGATAATTTATTCATCATTGTCCTCGTCTTGAAAGATAAAATTATATGATACATATTACACGTAGAAGATAACAGATCACAGGTTCATGCAAACGAACTTGATAGCTATAATTATAAAAAAAAAATATCAATAGATGGTGGTACCAAAGAATTATTAAAGGAGTACCAACAACATGCAAAAAAATTTGAACATGATGCTATAAAGTATAACCAGAAACATCATTAAATTCTCAGAAACATCATTAAAGTCTCATTAAAGTTAATAATTCTTGCATAGTACTTTTGCTCCCCTTTAAAATATGCTTTTTTTCAATCTAACGTGCAATCGGTATTCATTTCGGGGTACTAATAATTCAAATTTGTGTCGAGTAAGGCTTATAAAATAAGAAGAATTACCTATCAAGTTTTTTTTTTTTTTGTTTTTTTTTCAGAATTTAAACTTGAAATCTTTGATGAAAGGTAGATAGATATGTTGGTGCAGCGAACAAAAGTCACATATAAATAGCTAAAAAGAAAAGGCTATGAATAAGGTGTATGAGAACTCTTAATGGTGTGAGGTCGACCTAATAGAAAAAATCATATGACTTGGTTCAAAACGGATAATACACTCTATGTTAAGAATATCTTTAAATTGTTTAATCCTAATAACTCATATAACAGTCAATGGTTAAGTGAGACGAGTATGAAGAAAAGGATTTATTCCGCTTTCAAATAAAGAAGAGAAGGGCAAAAGGGTCTTTGTAACTACAAATAATTGTATTTCAACATTTCGAATAATGGCTAAACTTTAAAAAGCGGACCAAAAAGTTGTCAGCCCGTACCATTTTAGCATTGGCCCATGTATGAATATTGGCCCAAATACAATGTACACAATGCTAATGTACCAAAAAACATGTGATCCCCACTATCGATCGATAAATCTATTTGAAAACAGAGCTCTTTTATCACAAATTTAGATATGTTATTAACGTCAGTTCATCTGTCAATTGCATTGAGTTTTCCACTCCGTTGAAAAATATAGAGCAAGTCTGCAGTAGTTTAAAACCTGAATTGACATAATATCGCGAAGTGAGAGCCCTTGTTCGATCAATTTGACTCAAACCTTGATGTTGTGACTCAGGCATTACTCAATAAGGCTGACAAAATTATGGAAACAAACAAAAAGAAACAAGTTAATCCAGTTGTAGGTAATGTTAGATGGGATTTCACATCAAATATAATTGTTAAATCCTACTCTAACTAATTTCTTTAAGAAAAAATTTATTAATAAATAAAAGGATATAAAAATGCAAAAATAATAATTGTTCTGCCCTTTAGTTGTCTGGAATAAACCTAGCTTAGCCCAGTTGATGAACTTGGGCCACTATCCATACCAATATTGGGCTTTACACATGGCCTACCTCAGCTCAAGAATGATCCAAGAAGAAATAAAGTCCATTGGGCCACATTTTTAGATCCTCTTTGAAAATGGCCACTATCGTGAATTTCATATTTTAAAGGTGAAACTCTAGGATATTATCGAAAATCGTCAGGACATTATAGTTACAATGTTTGAAAAGTGACTATTTATGAATGTTGCATAAGATATCGATTGTTAATGTTGCACAAGAAAAGGGTTCGGTGGAAGAGTCGAGGTCTTTTAACTTTTAACTGTAGATTTCGAGCATGGTTGGGTTTGGAATCTCATGTGACAAGGCGAGTGGATACCATAATTTGAGGCACAATAACGAGTTCACTGATAAGAAAATGGACTTTGTGTATGATTCAATATCATAAGCTAACTAGCAGTGAGGAAAGGACTGTCCAGGCTATATACGCAAATTAAATAATACATTTACAAACCGATGTGAGACTCTAAAAACACTATGATACTAAGTTTAAATAATGAATAAAAATTCCATTTTCGAAGCTAAAGTGAATACGAATACAATCAAGATTCGTAAAAAAACTTGAAAAATAATTTCATAAGTGTAGGGCATCTTACTCTAAATATAGTCCAACTACCTAATGTTCAATTTGTAAGGGCACGTTTTTTAGTCACATTAGCTGTTAAATTAGGTCTTAGGCCTAACTCACACCCCAAAAGCTAGCTCAAAGGGAGGAGGACTGCCCAAGCCTTATAAGGAGTCCACCCATCTCATTAACCACCGATGTGGGACTTTTGTCATTCTTTAACACCCCACCTCACGCCCAGTGCTTAGCATCTGGTGCGTGGGCAATTTTGATTTTTGGGGCCCCCAACATCGGGTGAGACGGGACCTGCTCTGATACCATGTTAAATTAGGTCTTAGGCCTAACTCACACCCCAAAAGCTAGCTCAAAGGGAGGAGGACTGCCCAAGCCTTATAAGGAGTCCACCCATCTCATTAACCACCGATGTGGGACTTTTGTCATTCTTTAACACCCCACCTCACGCCCAGTGCTTAGCATCTGGTGCGTGGGCAATTTTGATTTTTGGGGCCCCCAACATCGGGTGAGACGGGACCTGCTCTGATACCATGTTAAATTAGGTCTTATTTTTTTTTTTAAACCTTTTTTTTCATAACAGTACACAATTTGTCCCTCTTCTAATTTGTAATATTAGTTCTTTTCTTTCAGTAAGTTGTACTGTGCTTAAATTAGGTCTTAGGCCTAACTCACACCCCAAAAGCTAGCTCAAAGGGAGGAGGACTGCCCAAGCCTTATAAGGAGTCCACCCATCTCATTAACCACCGATGTGGGACTTTTGTCATTCTTTAACACCCCACCTCACGCCCAGTGCTTAGCATCTGGTGCGTGGGCAATTTTGATTTTGGGGGTCCCAACATCGGGTGAGACGGGCCCTGCTCTGATACCATGTTAAATTAGGTTTTAGACCTAACTCACACCCCAAAAGCTAGCTCAAAGGAAGGAGCCCAAAAGCTAGCTCAAAGGGAGGAGGACTGCCCAAGCCTTATAAGGAGTCCACCCATCTCATTAACCACCGATGTGAGACTTTTGTCATTCTTTTAACATTAGCTAGGACCAATTTTATTGTTCATAACATTTAATACAATGGTCCTCCAATTTAACGAGATATTTGGACCATTTTCTCATGTTACGTACATCGTCAACCTATCAGTTGAATTTGAACAGATTAAAATGAATCGAACTAATAAATGGACGGATTATTACCTTGTTTAAAAGTTACTTAATTTAAGATGAATTGAGTCAAGATGAGCTAAACAATGAGTCATAGTCCGACGTATAGTTAACCCAAGTTGAGAGTAATTGTCTACATTTAGATTTTTAAAATGAAAAAGTTACATATATATACCATTCAGCCAACTAATTTATCAATATATAGTTGAAATATCTATACATTCATTTTATACATATTTTGTGAACTAGTTGATCACACATAATTATTCCTTTTAAAATCTCCTGGCATGATCTATATATAGTGCATGAGTCAAACTGTATGTCCATTGTCTACTAGTCCCCTTTATTAGTCATCTAGTGCAGCTGCTTACAACACTAATATGTTCAAAATTGAGCCTTTCAAGAATTCTGTTTCTTTTACACTTTAAATTTAAACATTCAAGAAAATATATTAGCCTAGTAGCAACAAAAGTGGTCCTTATTTTATGAAGGGATATTACATTTTGATGTTATACACCACTAACTTTGTATTTTTTTTTTGTGGCAGGTGAAACTTTAGTGCTATGATTCAGCATTAAGAAAAAATCTTCTATTTTGCTAGTTTTTATTTATTAAATTAGGTTTTATGCCTAACTCACTCCCCAAAAGTTAGCTCAAATGAAGGAGGATTGCTCAAGCCTTATAAGGAGTCCACCAATTTCATTAATCACCAATGTGGGACTTTTGTCATTCTTTAACACTCCACCTCACGCCCAGTGCTTAGCATCTAGTGCATGTACAATTTGATTTTTGGGGGCCCAACATTGGGTGAGACGGACCCTGCTCTGATACTATATTAAATTAGGTCTTACGTCTAACTCACACCCCAAAAGCTAGCTCAAAGGGAAAAGGATTGCCCAAACCTTATAAGGAGTCCACCCATCTCATTAACCACCAATGTGAGACTTTTGTCATTCTTTAACATTATCACGTAGAAACGCTCTTTCATAAAATTTTAGATTTGGTTCTACAGATTTTGCTTAGTAGGCTGAGAATATCTGATACTTTAATTTATTTTGTAAAAGCATATAATATATAAATATGTCCTTTAACTTGATCGCATTTCATATATATGCCTCTAATTTTGGGTATGCACAAGTGACACTTAAACTTGTATAAAGTTGAACAGGTAGACACATGAGTTCTACGTGGCATAATACACATAGGATACCAAGTAAGACGCAAATTGTCATGTAGGATACCAGGTAGGACGTGTACGGCCAGTATGGTATTTTACCTATGTTATTTTACCTTTTTGAACATTTTTACCCTTTTAACTTTAATACATTTTAACTAAAAAATGGAAAAAAGATCTATTTATTTTAAAATAAAAAAAATATTATAATTTTTTAAAATTTCTGACTAAATTCTGACCAAATTTTTTGGTCATTTAGCATTACCCTTTCTAGTGGGTAGGCTGTTTGTAAAGACAGGGACAAAAACGTTAATGAGGGTGGAAGCCTCGAAATAAGGTTTAAGGTTGGGACAAATCAAAACACAATGTCCATTGGTTTTGTTTTATCATGGAATTTGGCACATAATCCCATAATTAATTGAAGTTAATTTTAATCTTTTGTGTTTATCGGTGCATGTCTACATAAACGTATCAAATTTAGTTTTTAACTTTTTATGAAAATAATGAATATGTCTCTAGAGATGCATGATAGGGAAATTATGGACCAAATAACTTCACTTGGTTTCGGATCGAATATAATCCAAAGTCATCATTTTCTTTGGTAAATTGGGGAATCCAATTGTCGGAGATGAGTTAGGTTACATGAGTCCTCTAGTAGTTTATCGAATAAATTGAGTTGTCAACATTTTTAGTTCACCAAGCTAAATATGTGATTTCTTAATCATAACTATCTAAGACTTTATTGAAGAGCGTTTCATTTTGATAGTACTATACCTCTTCGAAAAATATTAAAATTTATGAGATTGATCTTGACCTTCCATCCAAGGGCGAAATATTTTAGACTTTTATTTAAATTGCTCAAATTGGAAAGAAAAAATACCAATCTTATAGTAATTGATTAATCAAATAAATGGTTCATTTGACTAAGGTAGCTAGTTAGTTGGATATCAATCATGCTACCTTAATTTGAGTGGTGACAGAAATATGGACCACATTTTGTGGTTACATTTTTATATACTATAAGAAAGGAAAATCGTTGTAATTTTTTTAAAAAAATAAGTACGTTTAGAAGAAAAAAAACTTGATCATAAATTACACATAAAAGTCCTACAAGAGGCGTTCACGGGAGGCAACAAAAGAGGGGAATCAAGTAATGTTTACTTTTTAATTTTGAATTGCTTGCACATCTCAATATACTGTTTTGGTGACAATTAAATTATTAATTACTATTTAAAAATTATAGTAAGAATCACTTATACTTTAAAGAACTAAGATATTTTAGATATGACAACAAGACTTTGAATCACCACTGCATCGCTAATTGTATTTTACTATGATTATAAAAGAATATGCTAACTATGAACGATTTTGAAACATATTATCGATGAATTTCATAGCTAAACTTTATATATAAATATAATCATGAGACCAATTGCAATAAATTGGGGCCATAAATCCCAAGAAATGAGGGGAACCCTTTGGCGTATACAATCATTAACATATCATGGAAAATTCACGTTTCACTTGAAAACAAAGGGGAAAAAACAAACAAAAAATAATGATTAAAATTAAGACTTTATAAGAATAATTTCAAAATCAACTGTTGAGATATTTTTTGGATTAAAATCACTACTTTGTATGAATTTAAATGCAAAACAGATAATACCTTAACAATTAGACTGAGGTCATTACAAGCACATTTCAAATAACTAAAGATTAATTTCACTTAGCCATATAGCATAAGGACTAAAATCAAAATTTAGCAGCAATTGAGGAGCCAAAAATACTATTAACCATACTTTAAATAGTGTTATATATTCCATTTTGTTTAAAAATAAAGATCTCAAAATATATTTTTTTCATGATTTTGATTCTTCGATCCTACTAATTATACGAGTGGGTCGAGTTGGAATAATCCCATCTACAAGCATTTGATTTGCATATGTTGAGTATATATTCAAGTTAAAAAAAATGATTCTGATAATTAATGTTTATTAATTTGCACTCTATTGAATTTCATAATTTTATTATTTTGCCTCTTTAATGGAAAATCAAGAAGGAAATACAGCTCGATTGATTATATTACAGGAAAATGTTGGAAATTAATATCCAACGTGACTACACTTAATGATGGATTAGTACTAAATTACTAAAAAAATGTTGGTTACGAAATACTTATTTGATAATATAGATAAAAAAAATTGTACTTTAATTTGTAATATGTCGACTAGCTTTCTAAATGTACATATAGATATATAATTTAGAAATTTGACAATAAAAATCCATTACAAATTTTAGATTGAGACGTTATTTATTTTATTGTTTCAATATAATTTAATCAGTTGCAACATGTTATTAGCATTCTTTCTTAAATAACAAACCGATATTTAGTGTAGATACTAATCTTTGTCAAGTCACTAATCATTTCTACCACAAAACTTAAATTAAATTGAGACTTATGTATAGAAAAGAGAATAGTATTAGTGACTTACGTTGTTCAATTTTTTAAAGATATTTTGGATGTGTGTGAATCCTCACAAAGCTATGTATTTTCAAAGAATTTAGACATGAATAGGGTGATATTTTTGAAGGTTCTGAATTGAACTATATATATAGAGCTCGAATTTTATACTAATAAAAATTAATAACAAAGAGATTAGATGTTTTTGTCATTATTGTTATTATAAAGATTAATTAACATTTCTAATTAAATCACCGGTCAATTGACATTTGGCAGCAATATTTGACTGATTGGATTAATTTATGTTATGGCACAAATTATCAAGTAGATCACATTATTTACTTTATTCTACTCTGCACTGTATACATGTTTTGTATTAATGCAAGATTGTGTTTAATCCGTTGTTAATCACCTTTTTAAAAAATATTAAAAAAATTCCTAGGGAAGCCAACCTTTTTTTACCATGTCAGAGGAATAATTTTCAGAATAACTTGACGTAAAAACTGATTGAATCTCATTTCTAATTTTATATATTACGATAACAATAACATATTCAGAGTATTTTATAAATAAAATTTGAGGAAGATAGTATATACACATCTTTACTAATATGAATCTTTGATTCAGAATTACAATAACAATAAAAGAGAGAAGTATTAAAAATATCTTTGAATTTAGTGTGAATTGTTTATTTTATCTCCGAGCTATTGATAGTTTTTAAAACACATCTCTACTTAACTAACTGAATTTAAATACACTCTCGATTTGCGACATGGCATAACAAGTGGTCTTAAACTCTTGTAAGAGCGTGAGGCTTTTAATAAAAAAATCGAGAGAAAACACACCTCTAAAGTTGGCGAAAATTTAGGGGTGCATTTCATCTCTGTGACAAAATTAGCGTGTATTTAAGTTCAGTCAATCAAATAAAAAATAGATAAATGTTTTTAAGACTTATCATCTAAGGATGAAACTAATCATTTGCGTCAGTTGAATCAGTGAAGTGTTAAAGTGGGGTCTAAAAAGGATATGCATCGTTACTCTTGTCTACTATAAATAAGAAAATCACTATTTTTTATATATCATCAACTAAAGTAAAACATATCAAATCAAATATTTAAAAAAAAAATACAACAAAAAAATCATACTCAAATTAGTGGATCTATGATTCTATATTAAGATATTGATATTCCAACTCCCTATGTTTACACAAAGTAGTGCCCACTGCCCATTTCTTCACAGATTTCTTGCTTTATACAGCATGAAAGACTATTCATTTTCAGTATTGGTACCTGAAAAATATGTTTTCTCTCTTCTTTACTCCCTTTTTAGTGTAAAAAGAGTTATTTGGTGGTATCTTTTTCGTTTGTTTTATGCTTTTCGAAATTTACTAACTCAATTAATTTAAATTTACGTGATATATATTCACTAAATGCAAAAAGGTGAAGCATTTTTGCAAGATTTTTTTTCAATCTTTTATCAATGACGGAAAGATAAATTTCTATAAATGATTAAAGAATACTATATTGTCGCATCTAAAATTTGAATATGCGTTCTTAAATAATTTTTAAATCCCCTTTTATCATCAAAATAGTTTTGTTGTATGTCACGGAGATTGAATAGTTAATATATAGTAACTAGTAAAAAAATTTTAATATAAATTTCATTAAATTTTGTGAGTGAAAATGAATTTTTTCCTAAAAATTTGTTTGGACCAATTTTAGGAACTTGACAGATTATCACATTCTAATTCACAATTTATAATCAAACAGATATTTAAAGACAAATTTTTTTAAAAAAAAGATATAATCTAAAATTTATAATCAAACGTTAGCTAAATTACCTCACTTTCCTAAAATTTTATCCTTGCTCGGAAGATAAATCGATATCTCTGATTAAAAATAGAAAGAAATATATTTGTCCCATCACACACTTTTATCGACAGATAACATGTAGCAAGAGAGACACAATGCTATTCCTATTTTCAGCAATTAACGCCAGTGATGGAAGTGTAACCAAAGCAAAATTATAAAATAGATTTTCATGTAAGTGGGACCAAAGGAACATCACAAAGTCACATGGCCATGGAAGAAAAAATTGGGATATCAAATTAATTTTTCTTCATTCTTATCACATGTATATTCTATGAATCCCTTCTTTCCTTTTAACTACTACACTTTTTTCATAATATCACGAAATTATTGCTATAACGGTCATTTTCTATAATAATATTTTATTATAAAAAAAATAAATTAATATTATGAAAAGGAAGTACTAGGTTTGGGTATTGAGAATTTGATTTATTGGGTGAAGCTAGAAAATTGAATTGGGAGAAAAATATATATTCATATAGGTGTTCCATAAGAGATGATAAGAATAAAAAAGAGAATTTGATAGTTCAAAGTTGGATGATAAAAGTAATTTTATTGAAAAAGTATGACTATGAATAAATATAATTTTTTTCTAGAGTATAGAAATAAATATAACCATATTTCGTCTATTATATTATATATTCTCTATAACAACAATTTGTTGATTCGATTATAGTGTTATTTGAATCACACACGCGTTCATCTTATTTTATCCATCAAAATTTGAATAGAAATAAATCACCTAATACTTTTACCAATACTTCCGTTTGAAGTTTAGATCTCATGATTCTTAACTCACTCACTTCAGTAGGTGGTGGATGCGTGTTACCACCACCTACTGTTATAAAAGCACAAAACCCCTAACTGTTACTCTTGCCAAGTGCCCATAGTGAGGCCTTACATTCTTCTTCATTCTTTTCTCCAAAGCTAACAAATAGCAAAAAACACCATGAAATTTTTCTTTTCTTCCTCATTCTTACTAGTCTTTACAATATGCATAATAGGTTGTGTGAATTTGGTCTACACAGCTCCAACCAAGATTGGCAATGGCTATAGTTTGATAGCCATTGAAGAGTCACCAGATGGTGGCCTCATAGGTTACCTTAAAGTTAAGAAGAAAAACAACATTTATGGCCCTGATATTCCTAACTTGCAGCTCTATGTCAAGTAAGTACTCACAAAAAAACAAGAACCCCATGTCTTGAACTTGCATTTTCATGATAAAAATTGAATCTTTATGTGCTAATTCTTGACAAAAACAGATAAAGATTGAATCTTTATGTGCTAATTGTTGGTAAAAATGGAATCTTTTTTTGTGCCCTGATGTTGCTCACTTGCTGCTCTATGTTAAGTAAGTAGAAGAAAAAATGAACCCCATGTCTTGGACTTGCATTTTCTTGATAAAAAATCAATCTTTATGTGCTAATTCTTGGTTTGAAAATGGTATCTTTATGTGCTCTGATATTGCTATCTTGCAGCTCTATGTCAAGAAAGTACAAAAAAAACATGTTTTGGACTTACATTCTTCTTATTATATAGCTAATTCTTGATAAAAATTGATTTTTATGTGCTAATTCTTGATAAAAATGGAACCTTTATGTGCCCTGATATTGCTCACTTGATGCTCTTTGTCAAATAAGTACACAAAAAAGCTAAAAAAGAAGAAAAGAACCCCATGTCTTGGACTTGCATTCTTCATATTATACAGCTAATTCTTGATAAAAAAAATTGTATCTTTATGCTCTATTGCACAAAAAAATGGAAACCCATGTCTTGAACTTGCATTTTCTTGATAAAAAAATCAATCTTTATGTGCTAATTCTTGATAAAAATTGAATCTTTATGCTCTATTGCACCCAAAAAAGAAGAAAAAAAGAACCCATGTCTTGGACTTGCATTTTCTTCATAAAAAATCAATCTTTATGTGCTAATTCTTGATAAAAAAATTGTATCTTTATGTTCCATTGCACAAAAAAGGAAGAAAAAAAAAACCCCATGTCATGGACTTGCATTTTCTTGATAAAAAATCTATCTTTATGTGCTAATACTTGATAAAAATTGAATCTTTATGCTAACTCGGTCATTTTTTTTCCAGGCATGAGACAGATAATCGTTTGAGGATTCACATAACAGATGCAGATAAGCAAAGATGGGAAGTTCCTTACAACTTATTACCAAGAGAAACACCTCCATCACTTAAACAAACAATTGGCAAATCAAGAAAAGGCCAATTTTCACTTTTGTCCAATCAAGAATACTCAGGAAATGAGTTAATGTTCAGTTACACAAGTGACCCTTTTAGTTTTTCTGTTAAAAGAAAATCAAATGGACAAACCCTTTTCAATTCAAGTAGTGAAGATTCTGATCCATATAGTAATTTGGTATTTAAAGATCAGTATCTTGAAATATCAACAAAATTGCCTAAAGATGCTTCATTATATGGTCTTGGTGAAAATACACAACCTCATGGTATTAAAATTTACCCAAATGACCCTTACACTTTGTACACAACAGATCAATCATCAATCAATTTGAATATGGATTTATATGGATCACATCCAATGTATATGGATTTGAGAAATGTGAATGGTGAAGCTTATGCTCATGCAGTTTTGTTGATGAATAGTAATGGTATGGATGTGTTCTATAGAGGGGATTCATTGACATACAAAGTGATTGGGGGTGTTTTGGACTTTTACTTCTTCTCTGGGCCCACACCTCTTGCTGTTGTTGATCAATATACTCAATTTATAGGAAGGCCTGCTCCTATGCCCTATTGGTCCTTTGGTATGTTTCCTTTCTTTAAAACTATTTGTCTTATCTCTTTAATTCTTGAATTCAATTGCATTAATTGTGTTACTTTTTTGGTATTTAGTTTTTGGTTGGTGTGGTTTCAACTTATTTAGTTGTGTATTGGTAGGGGCTTCCATGTATACTTGTTGAAAGGTTGAAAAAAAATGTGCATTTACAGTTGAAGTAACTAAAAAGTTAGATTGTCAGTATTTAAGTTGAGAAGGGTAGATAGACAGGTCCAATATTTTTGAGTTTTGAAAGTTGCCATTGATTTATAGTTGGAATATAAGTAACTAAAAGTTAGATGTTCACTATTTAAGTTGAGAAGTATAGAGGCATGGGTCCATTATTCCTGATATTTGAAAGTTGTGATTGGCCTTAGAGAATTTTTTGGTCATAGAAGGAAAAACGTTAATATCGATATTAGACATAAATTTTATTTGAGAAGATGAGCGAACAGAGTACAAAAACTTTTGTCCCTAAGACTATGATAAAAAAAAAATCGTTTAATATTCTTTGTTAGATCTGAACGTGAAAACTTATATTTTTTCTCATATACAATGTGGCATATATCATATACATTAAAATTTCATAAATGGTGACATATTGTAGATCAACTTAAGAAAAGTGTACATTGTTAATGAGATACTAATTCTTGATTAACTAAAAATTCAAACCTCTAAATTTTTTTTGGGGTTATAAAACAAATAGACTTGTGGGGATTCTACCTCTTTTGTTTTTTGCTTACATTTGAGCTAGTAACTTAGATTCCCGTGACTAGTCCTTCAATAAGTTTTTTGGCTGTTCCTTATATAATTTATTTGTTTTGGAGGTTTATATATTAGGAGATCTATATAAGGGACAAAATTAGGATAGCAATTGTTACCATGTGGACCATATTATCAATAAATGCTTAATCAACAAAGTAATTATTTTCTCAATTTATTACCTATGAATTTCTTCTTGAGTTATTGCATAAGAGAGGGGTTTTACCCTGGGCGCACCCAAAGAGTAGCGGTTATGGGTTTCCTTTGTCATCAAAAAAAAATTGCTCGATGTGTGATGGTGGGATAATTAAGTTATATGTAAGTTGATAGACCATAATTATCATTAAAAAGAAGCACCTAATAAACGTATATATCATGTATTTATTTATGGCTTTTACAATAGTATATCCCTCTCCCTTATCGTAGATGGCTCGAATCCTTTGAAGTTGTCCTCATTTATCATTTTGACACATTAACTCGACCTATATATATAACCTAGGATGCCAATTAATAACAACTCATGGAATTTCATGGAAAAGAAAGCAAAATGATTATTTTATAATAAATATATATATATAACCTAGGATGCCAATTAATAACAACTCATGGAATTTCATGGAAAAGAAAGCAAAATGATTATTTTATAATAAATATATATATATAACCTAGGATGCCAATTAATAACAACTCATGGAATTTCATGGAAAAGAAAGCAAAATGATTATTTTATAATCACACTTGAAAAGGATTGCAACTTTGAAATGATTGAGTAGATGAAAAAATCTTGTATGATGTGGACAATTTTAACATGCTATGACCTTTTTAATTTTGGCTAATCATCATTACACGTTTCATTAGATAGAATATTTTTCTTAATCTTTTACACGTAAGTACCTTAAATAGTTAAAAAAAAATTGTTTGTCTAAGTTCACATTCTAATAGGTCAAGTGGTAGGTATATATATTCATGAAAATGTTTAATGAATTATTTTGTAAATAGTATGATTGATATTATTGCAATTATATGTTCTCTCTTTTTTATTCTTTTTATTTCTAGAAAAAAGTTGAAACTACTTGTTGAATTTTGACTATTAAAAAAAATCTTTGATTCTCTCATGCTCTATTTTTCTCATACAAAAAATATCTTCTAGCTAGGTCCACATAAAAAGTATGCATCAAAGCTAAACATTTATAATGTTTTTATTATTTAATGGTGGACCTTTCTTGAGGCCACTTTTTAAATTTTGCCTTTAATATATGTCCTAAAAAAGAAAAATAGTTGATTTACTTTTTTTTTTAGCCGTGGCTAATCTTGAACTTTTGACTATTATCTAACGTTTGAATAACATTGATCATGGTCTAATGTATCTCACAAAATTTTCAATTTACCTAAAAATGATCTTTAGACCCTACGTGAATATAGAATACTTTCTACGTCAGGATGTCACCAGTTATTTTATAAGTAATTTGATTATATAAATATTTTTCTTATGCGATCTATGATGTTACTCTATCTGTTTCAATTTATTTGTCCTACTCTTTTTTTAGACCTCTTTCAAAAATAATCTCCTTTTTTTGTGTAATTCTTTAATTTCAATTTCTGGCATGATATGTTTAATACTACAAGATTAAAGAACATTTTGATACATTCTGCATATCTTTAGTTTAAGACCATAAAAACTTACAAGGTCTTCTTTACTTTTTAAAACTTCGTGCTAAGTCAGAATAATACAAACAAATTAAATCGGAGAGAGAATATCCTTTTGTTTTTTTTTACTCATAACCAACAATGTCCTTCATTAGCTGGTCCAGGCAGAAAAAAACAAGTGTCCTACGAGAAAACAGCATCTTAAAGATCTTTGTTTGATGTTGTAGTCATAGTAGGTGTTACCTTCCCTACATAGTTGTAAATTTGAACCATCACATCAATTTTTAATTACAATTTCTAAACTTTAGTAACACTTTTATATTAAGGTCCCAATTTGATGTAAACCTTTTAGTTGCATTACTGTCTCCAGTTGTATAATTAGTTGTAATAGGACCTATTCAATTCAAATATTTAACTATAAGGGGTCTAGAAAATAACAAAGTACATGTTAGATTGCTAGTAGAAGGTAGCAGATATGATAAGAAATCGAATCGTTTAGCTAACTCAACCTTAAAAATTAGTTCACGAGGTAAGTATTGTCCATCCAAAACTATATAAATAGACAAATTTTCCAACCTCCTTAAACATCTCTAGTGTGAACACTGAACGATATCATTATAAGAAAACTGACCTTACACCTAACTGAAACTCAAAAGATAGCTCAAGAGGTGAGGATTATTCAATCCCAGTTTATCCAAGACTCGATCAATGTGGAACTCATAAGTCATAACATATAACCTATGTTGCATTACTTCAAAAATGTTGACGGATGCGTGTTAGATCCTTCAAAAGTATCTAACTCAGCTACGACAATATTTTTGGAGAGTCTGAACAACATAGCAAATAATTACTAAACTTAGAATGTAAACTACTATTGTATTTCAAGATTCAATGTTGTTTATAACTATGTATTTTGTTATATTGCTATAGGTTTCCATCAATGTAGATGGGGTTACCACAATTTATCTGTGATTGAAGATGTTATTGCCAATTACAAGAAAGCAAAAATCCCTCTTGATGTTATATGGAATGATGATGATCATATGGATGGGAAAAAGGACTTCACCCTCCATCCTGTTAACTACCCTGGCCCAAAGTTGAGAGCTTTCTTAGAGAAAATTCATGCTGAAGGAATGCATTACATTGTGATCAATGATCCTGGAATTGGAGTTAACAAAAGTTATGGTACTTACCAAAGAGGTTTAGCCAATGATGTTTTCATCAAATACGAAGGGAAACCGTTTCTAGCACAAGTCTGGCCTGGTGCTGTTCATTTCCCTGACTTCCTCAACCCGAAAACAGTTGAGTGGTGGGGTGATGAGATTCGACGTTTCCATGAACTTGCTCCTATTGATGGACTATGGATTGACATGAATGAAGTTTCCAACTTTTGTAATGGTTTGTGCACGATCCCCAAGGGTAGGATATGTCCTAATGGGACAGGTCCTGGTTGGATATGTTGCTTGGATTGCAAGAATGTAACGAAAACAAAGTGGGATGATCCGCCTTACAAGATAAATGCTTCTGGTATTCAAGCTCCAATAGGTTACAAAACGATTGCTACGAGTGCAACACATTATAATGGTGTTAGGGAATATGATGCTCATAGTCTTTATGGTTTCTCTGAGACTATTGCAACTCACAAGGGTCTACAAGCTATAGAGGGAAAACGTCCGTTCATATTGACTCGTGCCACGTTTGTTGGTTCAGGACATTATGCTGCACATTGGACAGGGGATAACAAAGGTACTTGGAAGGATTTGAAGTATTCAATCTCTACTGTCTTGAACTTTGGTATATTTGGTGTTCCTATGGTTGGTTCAGACATATGTGGATTTTACCCCGCGGCTCCTCCTTTGGAGGAGCTATGCAACCGTTGGATTCAAGTAGGCGCGTTCTATCCCTTCTCAAGGGATCACGCGAACTATTACTCACCAAGACAAGAGCTTTACCAATGGAAAAGTGTGACTAAATCTTCGCGTAATGCTTTAGGAATGAGATACAAATTGTTGCCTTATCTCTACACATTGAGCTACGAGGCACACAAAACCGGAGCACCAATTGTAAGGCCACTCTTCTTCACTTTCCCAAACATTCCAGAGCTTTACGAGTTAAGCACTCAATTCTTGGTAGGAAGCAATGTCATGGTCTCTCCAGTGCTAGAAAAGGCTAAAACTAAGGTAAGCGCGCTCTTTCCTCCAGGTACTTGGTACAGTTTATTCGATATGACACAAGTCATTGTCACAAAAGAGCCACATTACCGCTCACTTGATGCACCATTGCACGTAGTCAACGTGCATTTGTACCAAAACACCATACTACCAATGCAACGCGGAGGGATGTTAACAAAAGAAGCAAGAATGACACCTTTCACAATCGTTGTAGCCTTCCCACTCGGGGCATCAGAAGGGGTAGCTAAAGGAAATCTTTTCCTCGACGATGATGAGCTTCCTGAGATGAAACTAGGAAATGGGAAGTCAACATACATGGATTTCCACGCGACAACTAGCAATGGTACAGTGAAGATTTGGTCTGAAGTTCAAGAAAGTAAATACGCGTTGGATAAAGGTTGGTACATCGAAAAGGTTACCGTGTTAGGATTGAATGGAATTGGAGGTGCATTTGACATTCTTGTTGATGGAAGTAAAGTTGAAGATACTTCAAAGTTGGAATTTGAAACAGAAGAGCACAAGTTTATAGACAAATTGGAAGAGGGAGGTCACAAGAAGAGTATGATGCTAGATATTAAAGGATTAGAATTACCAATTGGTAAAAACTTTGCTATGTCTTGGAAAATGGGGGTTTAAGTTTAGTTTATATTTGGTGTGGATAAAATTGCCTATGTTTTTAGTTAAGTAGTTATAAGGTTCTTGATGGGGAAAAAAAGGAGATTTTAGTTTAAAATAAGCTTTTAATTTCCTTTTTTTTCCTCATAAAATAGGCAAAAGAGATTCCAAGTGTATTATTGATTTATGTTTTCTGTATGAGTTTTACTTCATTCTGTTGTTGACAAATTGAAATCAAAGTGTTTTTATGTAAAAGTGTTTGGAATGTCATTGTTGCTTCTTGGACTTTGAAAGTGTCTTGGATCTAATGTTTTAGATCACTATAAACAACTCAATATATTATTCCCTTTGTGGCACCATTTGGCATTTGTTGTTATTTTCTTCATTATTGTCGACGTGACTTTTTTTTACTGTGTTTTCTTTTTATACCTTATTTGATATGGTTTACTTAACTATGTGTGATTACATTGCGTATGTTGTTGTACAAAAATTAAGAAAGACATGAGGATTTTTTGACACTTGTAGTCTAAATCAAGTCTTAGTCATTCGTGTGGCTTAACGTTAAATTGTTTCTAAATATAGAAACGTGACAATCTTTTTTGAAAAAAGTTAAAAAGAAAAAATATATCATATAAATTGAGAAAATGAGGTATATATCTTCGACTTAGGACTTCGATTTAACTATATGGTCAGAAGGGGTTCAATTAAACCTACTTTGTCGAAAACTTATACTTTATAAATAAGGTGAAAAGGAACCCCCTTTTTTTGTATAAATTTAAATTGTTTAATCCTATGACATAAAGAGAAGGTAACAATGTATTGGCAAAATTAAGCTCACTATGTTGCAAAACTAGTAAATTAGAATGGATCAAGTATTATTAATTAGAAATGAGCCTGGAGCTTTTTACTGGGCCTGGACTACTTATTGGGCCTTATCCATGTTAATAGCTATCAATGAAGGACTACAAAAAATATTATTTATTTATGGTTATTTGCATTTATTGAGTACTTTATTTACTAACATGAGTATTGAAAACACTTCGAGTTATGCTGAAAACTAAGTGAGAACATTATTGATAATGGAGAAGGACAAATGATGGTGGTGGGTGGTGGATAACGATAGCAAGTGAGAACATTATTTATTTACTAACATGAGTATTGAAAACACTTCGAGTTATGCTGAAAACTAAGTGAGAACATTATTGATAATGGAGAAGGACAAATGATGGTGGTGGGTGGTGGATAACGATAGCAAGTGAGAACATTATTTATTTACTAACATGAGTATTGAAAACACTTCGAGTTTGTCTTACTTTCCTTTTAGATGTTTCAGAAAGAATATATTTTTTCTTCTTTTGACAACTCTATAATTCTAACTTTCCATGCAATATGGTAAAGATGAGAAGATTGAAAGACATTTTGGTATAATGTACAGGATTCAAAAGTTTTATTAACTTTCTTATACTTCGTATCAAGTCAAAATTAGATAAACAAATCGAAACATATGGAGTAATTAACTAAATGGAACCAGTGCTAATCATTCATCAACTCTAGAATTGTTAGTTCATTTTGATGAAACAAAAAAGTAAAAAATACATTATGGGAATTATGGGCCCTATAAATGATATCCACGTTGTGGGCCTACATTTCACGCATGAATCAAGAATGAATCTTAGGCCCATTTCTTGCTGTTTTTTATCCTCATCCGGTGTCCAATATCCATATTGAAGCCCGACTAAATTTGAATTTGTGCTAGAAAATCTGGGATAAAAACACTTCTTGAGAAATGCGAGTCTGTACTCAGGGAAGAGTAACTCAAACCCAAGACTTTTGATTAAGAATGAACAAATACTTACCACTCTATCACAACCTTTGTCGGTCCATTTCCCACTGTTTCTCAAACTTAAAACTACATCATTTTATGTAGCCTTCTAGGGAGCAGACTAGACTTTTATTTGTTCACTATGGCCCCAATAATTAATAATTTCACGCGTTTGAGCCCTTCCAACTTTATTTTGGTCTCTATCTAATAAAATAAGACATAGATTTGTAATGCATTGCACATATCCAAGGGATGGGATGTCAAAAAAGCGGGTTGGATTAATATTTGCAAGTAAAATAGGTTGAGTTAATAAATATACGTTTAAAGTTTCTAGGGGTAAGATGGGTCCGTACAAATTATCATAACTTTATCTGCTCAATTCTTTATCCAGTTTTTGTTTCATTCTACATTTTCATTATTATTTTCATAGATAAACGTCCATTAAATAAAAAAATATTTTTATTTTACAAGGTTGAATTCATCAAGTTTAAATCGAGAAGTTGCATCTTGCTGCACCAACCGATGTGTAAGGAGCCAAGGAGGGACGCCCATGCCCAATAATGGTGCGTATCTAAGTTAACCTGCAGATATTTGAGGAATCCCAATATCAAACTAAGATATTTTTTAGTAAATATACAAAATAAAAAAGACATTATATTGTAGATATCCACTTAAGTACTTTCATGATTTTTGAAAAAACAAGAAATTTGCGATTAAGCAGATAATTTACAAGTAATTTAAGCCGTTTTAAAAAAAAATACAATAGCTTATTTATGTTTACAATCAAGCAATCAAATTGCAAATAGTTCAAACTAACATATAGTAAATAGCTCAAATAGAAAGCTTACAAGTAATTTTAAAGAAGTCTTACAATAACGTAACTTTATCCAAAGCCTTGCATCAATTTCTTTTGTTTTATTATATATAGAAAACTAAATCAATTCATTTATTCGTCTATATCAAGATTTACAAAGTATGTTTTATCCCAATATTTTTGCTACGTGTTAGTTTCACATCGGTGAAATTGGGAAAAATTGGACTCTTTTACTTTAATAATTCATTTTTTTATGATCTAACTTTTAGAATTATGTTATATTTCACATTTTCTTTATATAATATTAGAGCAAGATACATCTCACGCATCGAGTGGTCTTTACTTAATTTAGCACTACATCTCTAGTTACTTTGTATTTTCATGAGAAAATCGTATTTCTTTATCATTTTATAAAATTTAAAGTTGTTGTGACACGTATCTTACTGCTTTAATCATAATAAAACAATAGGGATTGACACGTACATACAAAATCCAACTCATCACTTGGCCAAGTGCTGACCAGTAAATATGCTGCTTGCAATATCCAATTAAATCACAACAACAAGAAAAAAAATGCAGAATGGGAAGAAAATAAATTAAAATATAAACAGCACAGTTCCCAAAAAGTGATACAGAACTACTGTTTTCCCTAGAAAAGAAAATTACACAGAAAATAATGTCAAATAATTGGGTTGACCACTCAAGGATGCGTTCCTTTAATTAGAGGATTCAATTTTGAGCTATCAGTATAAAAAAAACTCCTAATCGATAAGGAGCATTTCCCCAAATGAACTTGGCATAATACATATATATAACCCTTAACTTGACTTCAGCGTACAACTATGCCCTCCAATTTTGAGTGTGCACAAGTTGACACTTAAACTTATATAAAATTGATTAAGTAGACACACGTGTCCTACATGGCGTAATACACATAGGATGCCAAGTAGGACACAAAATTGTCATGTACAGTGCCATGTAGGACAAATATATCTATTTGTTTAATTTTATACAAGTTTAAGTGAATACTTGTGCACACCCAAAATTAAAGGTCATAGTTATCAGTTTATGCCAAGTTAAGGGTTATGTTAATCGAAATTTAATATGAATATCGGACGCCCAAACACATGTTTCTACATTGGGCTTTCAACCCATTTTGAAAACTTTGATTTTAGTGGAAGTGGGCGATGTTCGCGCCTTCGGTCCACTAGAGCAGCCCACTTGTGCTCCTACTCAAAACATTTGGTCAACATGCACTTTCATTTTATTCAGAAATAACAAAAATAATAAGCATAATAAAGCTCTATATTTATAATTTCGATAATTACGCTTCATAACTATAGATCTGTAAGCTATGTAGGCTGCGGTTTGTATATTTCACTTGTTGGTTTGTATATTTTGCTTGTGAATATACAAACAACTAAGTATATACAAATTCTGTATTAGAGTCAATGAAAGTCCTATATTGATTGAAAAATAAACTAATAATCTGCTTATATGAATTTGAGTAATCTTCTACTTATTAGGTTTCAAGTAATCTAAACGCTCTATTATAAAAATTTGAAACTTCATAACAACGACTGCTTGTGAATTTTACTCAATGAGAGTGACACTCACATAGTGAGCCAAAACAGTAAATTCAGGAGGAATTTAGGCCTATCAATATCCCTTTGAAACATTTAATTTACCTTATCATTTTATGTACTCTTTAGGGGAGCATAATAATATTATTATTATTTATTTTCTAAAATATAAATCTCCATCAATTCAGGTCCCCACAATTAATATTTTCACGCATTTGAACCCTAAAAACTTTATTATATCGATCTGATTTTTATCTACTTGTTAGCTGACACATAGTGATATAATAATGTGACATTATTATTAGCAGACTATATAATATAACGAGAAGGTAATGAATGGAATGAATACAAGTGAGATAGCATATTAATAATGTAGCCACCTTATTTTAATATTTACAACAACCTCTGTGCAAGAAGGCCTGCCCATACACAATAATTATGTATATAAGTTTATTTTCTCCCTGAATATTTAATGAAACACTTCAAAAAAAAATCAAAAAAAAAGGTAAAAAAGAAAAAATAGTACTATTATTATTAGATTATAAACGGATGATAATTGTCATAACTTTAATATATGATGTGGTGTTGTCTGCTTTGATTCAATAGAACTTATGTTCGGTACGTGCTCCTTCATTTAATCGGAGGAAAATTAGGCATATACAAGATAACATGCTTGGAAAAACAATTCAAGACCGCATTGTAATAATGTAGTCAATTCATCTCGAGGGTGTCAACTGATTTTCTTTCGTTTTAAAGTCAAATTTCGGAGTAGGATAAAATGAATTTGTTTCATTATATATAAACTGTTGAATTCTTTTAAACAAGTGATAATTCTATTGTAATGGCAAATGAGATTCAAAAATCAATGTATGAATATATTCTATGTATCTTTAATTTAATTAAGACTATAAAACTCAAATGCGTTTTTACTTTCTTAATTTTCATGTTAAGTTAAAATCAGACGAATAAATTAATACCAAAAAAAAGTATATTTTAAGACGAGTCACTTTGGATATAAGTCAAGCGAAGCATGTTCTAGGTAGGTGCATTTCTTCTTTTTGTACTATTTTTTGGAAGAATTTAGAAGGAAAAAAAATAATTCATGGATTACATCGTCAAAGAAAAATCTTAGTGGAAAGACAATTTTGATTTCTTGAGGTGACGTTTTCCTAATCGAAAGTAAACAATAATAATAATAAGAAAAAAATTTGTCCCAAATTTAACGTATATACACACCATTAGGATTGTGTATCGGTCGATTCAATTCGATTTTACAGTTTATTGATTTTACTTATTAGACATACTAAATTGTTATAAAACCATTAAGATATTGACTTATTGGTTATTGATCATTTTTGTTTCGGTTATCGATTTAACCATTAAGATTTGACATAAAAAAAATCACTGAAAATCACTTAGATACAAGGTGACAAACCAAATGAACCATGCGCATGATTTCACAAATTACATCTTGCTCAAAAGCAAACACTTTTACATTATAGAATAAATAAGAGTTTGAGACGGTCAGAAATAAAAATAAGAAACTAAACTCTAAATCAAAGATTTTATATACAAAATAGTTAAATAGTATAAATATAATTATTTAATTTACCCATTAAGAAAACACCTCAATTCATTAAAAATCGATAACTCATTAACAAAAATAATTTAAAATCATTAAATAAATTAAGGCTGGGCACCGGACCGGAACGAATCGGTACCGGATCGGAACAGGACGGTTTGACCAGGTTGTTGACCGGTACCGGGATGAACCGGACCGGAACTACCGGGATGGAGGCTCAGTTCTGTCCCGTCCCACTATAGATCGGGATAGAACCGGGACGGACCGGAATGGACCGGAACGGAACAGGATGGGATAAACGGGACGGCACATATAGCTATTTCAAAAAATTATTTTTTTTTTTTAGTTATTTTGAATTACGAAAATATTAATGTTTTTTTTAATTTTTCTAAGTTATATTAGTTTATAGTATTTAAGTTTTAAAATTATAATAATTTTACTTAAGTTTATTTTAAAGATTTTTTTTTAAAATTTTTACATATATAAGTTTGTAAGTTAAGTTTAATAAAGTTTTTTTTTTAAGTTTTTGAGCTTATGTAGTTATGTTATAAGTTTTAAAGATTTGAATCTTTTGAAGTTTATAAGTTATTAAGGGGTTGTTTGGTGTAAAGGATAAGTACAAATAATCCGGGGATTAAATTATAGTACCACTTAATTTGTTGTTTGGTTGGCAATTTCGGGATAACTTATCCCGGTATTAATAATTAGTATCGGGATAAGTTATTCCTCCCCATGGGTGGTATAGTAATCCCGGGATAACTTATCCCGGGATAAAATAGGTAAATGACAAATATGTCCCTTTAAATCCTTTTTATACACCATTTTTCACATTTATGTATATTTACATTTTTTAATACCATGTATAATAATATTTACTACATATTTTTATGATAATTATACATATTTTTCTATTAAAAAATTACACTATATAAATATAATTTTTATTTATGAATTTATTTGACTAATTCTTATATTTATTTTATTTTGATTTCTCATAAATTTTCTTCTCTTTAACAACTTAAGAGGGAAGTTCTATTTTTAAGCTAAAGAAGAAAAAGTTATATTTTTAAATACACATGGTACTTATCACGGGGATACATAAACAAAAATATTTAAGGTAAATAAAATAAAAGTTTTATTTTAAAAAATGAATAACTAAAGCTCGCAAAGAAAATTTTTAAAAGTTTAAATAAAGTGAAGGGTAACTTTGTAAACAAACAACTTGTTCTTAAAATTTATCAATATATAATATTTTGAATACAACAAACCAAACACTCAATAAGAAATAATCTCAGGACAACTTATCTCATCATAACTAATCCCAACATAACTTATCCCATCATAACTTATCCCATCATAACTTATCTCATCATAACTCATATTCAAACCAAACGACCCCTAAGTTATTAAGTTATACTTATCACTTGTAAGTTAAATAACTTAAGTTTGTAAAAGTAAATAATGACAAAAATATTATTTTTTATTTTAATTAAAAATGATTTACCGGGACCGGACCGGAACCGAAATGAACCGGTACCGGTACCAAATCATGATACTGTTCCGTTCCGTGTACCGGTTCAATGTATCCCATCCCGTCCCGAATACTATCGGACCGGAATGGTACCGGAATGGTACCGAAACGGTACCGGTACAACCCGTTCCGGTGCCCAGGGTTAAAATAAATAACCCATTACTAATAAATTAATAAATTTTTTCGATTCAAATTATCGATTTTGATTTGATTTTGAACAATCACACGCCATATTTGATCGGCCATTAGTGGTATCCAATATCCAGTGTATCAGTCGGGCCATGCTGACTTGTCCAAATTCCTCAATAAACCTCACTACACGTCGCATATCTTTTGTATCACATCACTCTCAACACACTCAGAGACGGAGCTAGAAGTTTCAATAAAGGGGTTCAAAATCTGTAGAAACAGACACATGAAGTAGCCGAAGGAGGTTAGACATCTACTATACATACATATAAAATTATTTTAACCATGTATAAATAATATGTTTTTCGTCGATAGGGGTTCATTCGAACCCCCATTGTACAAGGTGGCTCCGCCCCTGAACACACTCCACTAAATTCCTGTAACAAAAACACTTGACACCAATAATAATATACCGAGTGAAATTTAATATAATCTCAGAGTGAAAAGTATAGAAAGAAAAGTATACAAAAACATTGAATTTCTAAATTAGATAGACTTTAAATTTATCATATGATATAGCAAGAGGTCTCAAGCTCTTATAGAAGCATGTGATTGTTAATAAAAAGTTGAGAAAAATGTGGAAAATATTCGTAAATTTGACGAGTATTTAGAGGTGTACTTCAATCATATTGCAAGATCGAATGTATATTTAAGTTTATTTAATCAAGTTAACGTGTGTATTTAAGATTGTCAATAATTCGAAGATGAAACTTGTAATTCAAGCCACATTTAACCATGTTTTCATTATTTCTCTCTTTATTTTATATATTTTGTGGAGATGGAAAAATTGTTTCTAAAAGACTCTCAACTCTAGTATACCAAGTCAAAATAGGTATACAAAGAAAAAATAATAGCAAAGAAATATATAGTAATAACTAAGAGGAAAGTAATACCAATAATAAAATAATACAATAGCTGAAACACTGTAAACAATAAAAGATGATCAAAATCACCTCTAAAACACTACAAAAATAAGACTAATAACAGAAACCATCAAACCAAAACTAATCAAAAGTTAAAAAGAATACTCAACTATCTACTAATCTTCTATGTTAATCAGCAACCTAAACATTCTCATATCCAATATCATATCTTCGATAAATTAAAATTGTATCACATCCTATCTAATTATATCTCTCCTTTATATTCTTTCGATTTACCTTTACCAAAAAATATATATATAAATTAAGGAAAGTTCCACTCACCAAAAAGAAAAGAAAACAAAATACATACACATAGACACACAGAAATTAGAGCACGTCAAAAAGTTGGGCTGGGCCTTTATTCCACGTGTCAAGTTTCATATTGGGCCTTCCGACCCGTTATATTGGGCGGGAAAAAAGATGGAGGGAAACTAGTGACACGTGGGCTCCACTTTGGCGGGAAACGGAAGCAACCATTTGGTCCACTTATCTACATTTACGTAGCCCAATTGTCCTCCTATTAGTCAACATTAAACTATTTTTTTTTCTTTTTTCCAAAACATAAAGATTATTTATTTTTTTAAAAAAAACAAACTCCCTCCATCTTATATAATATTATTTACCAATATTATTAAATATATTTGTCTCAAATTTTGTTTTTTTTTTAAATTGTGTAAAATAAAATATGATAATTAATATAAAATGGTATTTTGTGTTGAAAGAGTAAAACTCGGTTACTATTTTCTTTTATTTCCCTCTTACATAATAATGCTTGGTTTAGAATGGTTCAAAGGAAGAAAATTTATTTTGTTATTCATTAAAAATATTATTTTAGTTATAATCAAAGGTGGATCTATTCTCAAAATAATAGGCCAACGACCCTCAATAGCCTTAGAAAAATGAATATTAATAGGTATTAATATGTATATCGTAAATAAAAAGTATTGTTATAATTTGATTAGCGCCACAACTTATAAAGATTAGATAGTAGCTTGCTAACTTGGGCTTAATGCTCTATACCAAATAATTGGCATGTCTCACCAACATGGTTGTGGTGCACTAGTGGAAGTGTGTCAATCTTAATTAGAGATCTCGGGTTCGAGTCCTGGGTTTGGAGAAAATTTTGTTGGGACCACCACCCCCAAATGGGCCCTGCAGAGCGCGATCCGAATTTAGTCGGAGCTCCAATGTGGACTTCGGACACCAAATGAAAAACCAAAATAAAAATTAAAATTGGCATGTCTCTTTGTTAATAATAATAATGTCTCTAAGTCAAAGGCAAACCAATAAGCTTTTCAATTAACCAAGTGATTTCCTTAATATTGGGAAACTGTTTTTCAAATTTATCATGAAAGCGATCTTTTATAACTAGTTTGAGGAGGGGAAAGTTTTTCGCTCTTGTTTCAAAAATTCAGTTAAGTAAAATAATTTATAATCATATAAATATTTAAAATATATTTAAAATAATTTAGAAAATATACTATAAATCAAATAACGTCACATTAATTAAAACGAAGAGAATATAGTATATGTGATTAAGCCGTTTGTAATTGATGATAACGAAAAGGAGGGAAATAAAAAAGCAACGTTTTTTATAAATGAAGATAATAAAAGAGAATTAAATTATAATGGCTAATAAAAAGCCATAAAACAGTATGGTATAGTACGGAAACACGTGCATGGATATTTGCGTTCACCATATGATTATGATGCACATTAATATAACATACATACATACATAAACGATATAAATAATAGTAATAAAATAATAAAAAATAATTTAAAATTGAAGAGCATAATTATTACATTTATATATGGCCCTTTATTTATTCTGTCGTGGGAGTTGAAGGGTCACGTGATAGACCAGTATCTTAGTGAAAAATATATCTACCGTAAAAAATAAGTATATAAACGTACACTTTAACTTAATTTAATACGTAAGGTGTGTGTATTTTATATGATTTATTATATAGAATGATTTATAATAGTTTAAGTGTCTGTTTATACATATTCAAAATTAAAAGAAATAACTTTCCGCTAGCGTCAAGTTAAAAACATGCATTTATATGTGTTAAATTGTAGGGGTTATAGAATATATTTCACCAAACAACTAAGAGAATTAATTTTAAATTGGAAATACATATTATTTACTTATTATAGTTATTTATTTAATGTGTCGTGCGTGGTAAGGGGTCACGTGATAGACAAATATCTAAGAGGGAAAATATTTTTAAAATACTATAGACAAAGTGCCCAATGCAGAGCACTGTACTTTTAGCTTAAAAATTCTTAATTTTAATTTAATACAGAATCTTCTTTGAGCTTAAAGTGGTAGTTAGGTAGTTCATTAGATTTATGTAAGTATAAAAAATGTAGATAATAATTATAAGAAAAAATATGTATTATTTTACATAAGAATTAGTTATGAAGATTTTAATTATTTATGTATCACTTTTAATTTTTTTAAAATTAAATATTTATCTTAAATTTTAAATAATTTATTTATTTTGAATTATTAAAGAAGTCCAAAAAATTCAGTTAATATAAATTAGAGAGAATATATTGTAATAGAAATAAAAAAGGAAAAAAAAACCTACAATAGCAATACTATAGGTCATAGTCTATAACTACTAGTATGAGAGGATAAGTGAGATTATAGTCCACTACCTATATATTATATATTTTAATTTGTATTCATTATAATCTCCTATCTAGTTAAGATCATTGCCTTAAGTCACAGTGCCCCTTAAGGTTGTCCGCATAATTCACTTAGACACCTTAATTAAGACTAGTACATATCTAGTTACCTAATCATCTTACTTCACATCTACCTATATTTGCATGAGTCATTTTTATTGTAATATTTCTCTCGATAAGATTTTTTCTTTTGATCTGAGCTAATCTCGTCTTTTTGAAGAATTATGAACCTAAACCTAGTAAGTAAAAGAGATTTTATTCCTATTGAATTCATCAATTAGATAAGAATGCAAATAAAAGAAAGGTTTAGAGGAAGAATGGAGTATAACACTATCTCTAGAGTACAACCTTATTCCTGCCGTCCCTCAATCCTATATCTAGTACTATCAATTAAGAGAGAATCAACAAAAAAATATGATGTAGAGGATGAGATTGTTCCTACTTTAACAGAAAATTCAGATTCAAATCTTGAACATGAAAAAATCCTTGATAGGAAGGGCTTTCTTCGAATGGGGCTCTACATAGCCCGAATATAAAATAGTCGAACTCTTATGTGGATATTGAAAACCGAATGCAGAAAATAGAAGAAGGGAATTTTACACAAATCTCACAATGCTAAAAGCTAATTACACCATACCTCTATTCTTTTTCAAATTACAAAAAATCCTTAAATTTGGTGGAATCCGGATACATCCCAAAACGTCTTGATACATTGCATTCTGATTTTTGAATATATTGTTCAACGTTCTGATACATCACATCTCGATTTCAAATACGTCACTCAACGTCTTGACACATCGTGTACGCCCCGTTAAATCGCGTAAAGTAATATATTCGATCGATATATTACGTACAGTGACGTATTTGAGAATAAAAAATAGTATATTTTTTTGTGATTTTTTCAAATTATAGAATTTTTTTAAGAATATGATAAAATTAATTGTGTATTTAAGTAATTTTTCATTAAAAAAAATACGTGGGGGTGGGGGTTGGGGTGATTGTTAGGTAGTTGGTTGGTGATGGAGGACAAAGGACACAAAAGAATTGTAAATGGGATATGAAGGGTGCTGAGGTGTCAGCATTAAGACCGTTCATGCACTGCGGATTTGCTGCTCTCTTTCCCAACATTCTCACGTGCTCTTTTCACTTTTTACAATTTCTTCACCTATTTTCTCTAATTATTTTTAATATTCACTTTATTTATACTCCTTAAAATCTTTTACCAATATAATTTACGTAAAATATGATACTCCTAATTCATTTGGGACATAAGGAGTAATTTTCTACATATTTTATTTATTTATTTATGGCAGAAAGGTGGATCTCCTAAAAAAATAAATATATGGTAGACAAAAGTGGCAGGGTAGTAGCATGGACTTAAATAAACTTAAATCGTTTAATTTGTTAAATATTCGATTTGACTGGAGTGGGACACGATAAATAAGTAGGAAGACAAATTCAATTATTAAAATCCGACTAAAATAATAATTCAAGTGCTCAATTTTCAAACTTCTTTTTTCTTTTTAATTTTTTTCCATACTTTATTTGTTTAATATAGTGTTTTTGCATGTTGACTTTAATTTGTGTTCTTTCTAGATCAATTATAAGAGCAGTTTTAATGTATCACCTTTGCTTAAAGTTTGAAGGGGATTCTTAGCGTATCTGATAAAATCATGTTATATGATTGGGAGGTTATGAGTTTGAATTATAAGAGTAATCATTTAAATTAATGCAGAGTACACTCGATTATTCTTTCCATGGACAGAATTTTTTCATAGCTCAATTGGACAATAAAATTTAATTATCTTATATTTGTATCGACATTGCAAAATTCATTATAAAATAATATAAAATAGTTTGATCTTTTTTCATTGCAAAGCCATGGAATCATATCTCATTTATTTTGGTGAACCAAATCTTATGTTTTTACTAATCATCCTGAAAATTCTAACATTCTTTACTCTTTATCTCAATCAAATTTTGCTCAAGACATTTTTTCCTGTATCGAAAATCAATCAAAAACAATTTCTTTTATCTCATAAAGATGACAATAAAATATTCATATATTTCATAAAATAAGATTTTCATACATTTCAAATTTTATATGAGATCAGACTCTATAGATATTGTTGAACTATTTTCAGTTGGGTTAGAGTTAAATATTGAGATTCTATTACATAAATATCAAATTTGAATACTTTTCAAAAAAAAGAAAAGTGAAAGGTTTTAGATGCTCCAACGAGTTGACTTTTTTATTTGACAAATCTTGATAGATCACAAAAGATAATTTTGGAATTTGTTAGGAAAATATGGCATATAGAAAAGGCTCAAATATTCCATTAAATTTTCAGAAAAGGCTCATTTATGTCATCCGTTAAAAGTTTGGCTCATCTATGTCATTACCGTTTTAAGAAAAGGCTCATTCATGACATTATTTTTTAACAGTGGTTTTTGCAAAAACCATTTTTTTACGATTGGCCACGTCATTAATTTTTTTTATAAAAAAATCAAAATTCTAAACAAAAATTGAATTATAATTTGGCCACGTCATTATTATTATTTTTAATTAAATTTTTGCAAAACCATTTTTTACGATTGGCCACGTCATTAATTTTTTTTATAAAAAAATCAAAATTCTAAACAAAAATTGAATTATAATTTGGCCACGTCATTATTATTATTTTTAATTAAATTTTTGCAAAACCATTTTTTACACGTGGCCAATTATAATTCGGCCACGTCATTAATTTTTTTAATTAAAAAGTCGAAATTCTAAACAAAAATTGAATTAAAAAAAATAATGACGTGACCGAATTATAATTCAATTTTTATTCAGAATTTTGATTTTTTTTTTAAATTGGCCACGTGTAAAAAATGGTTTCGCAAAACCACTGTTAAAAAATAATGGCATGAATGTGCCTTTTCTTAAACGATAATGACATAAATGAGCCAAACTTTTAAAGAATAACATAAATGAGCATTTTCTGAAAATTCAATAACATATTTGAGCCTTTTTCCTATATATATAGCTAGCTACTCTCATGCACGAGGGAATAGTCCTTTAAAAATTTAACCTATTGAGTTATAGGTCAAACCCCTCCATGCACAAGATTCGATTTTCTGCCTTTATCAAATATAATTAGTGAAATACTAAATAATAATAATAAAACCTTTTTTGGGTAAGCATCCTATGACACATGATTCTTCTTATTTTTTCTTAAAATAAAACAAAGGTTCTTTAATTACAAAAGGAGTCATTTCATAGAGGAGTAGTATAGTTTCGTCAATTTAGATTAGATCAAATTTAAATTGGCATATTATAGAGCTATTTTTTAGAAGCAATATTTTCAATAGAATTTCTTTTTCTTACTTTTCAAAAAATTAAATTTCGAAACAACTAGTTGAAAACACTCAACTTTTGTATTAACATAATTATTACAACAACCTAACACGAATACAATTAATTAATATTAATCATCACCGCCCTATATTGATATTGCACATATTTGTGTTAGTTATAAGACTTTTCAAAATCGATAATTTAAATATATAATATCATAATATTTAAATAATTCTAATTTTTTCATCTAAGATTAAATGATAAATTTAAAAATTGGAGTACAATATTATTAATCTTTCCACTCTTTCTAATATACTCTATATTTAAATGTTTGATTCATCAATACCAAGATTAATAATTGAAGATTTTTTTGAAACTTTATAATATTTATTCTTTTAAAAATAATTAAATTAAGGATAAAATATGAAAAAAAAAATAATTTTATGTTAGTTTTGTAAATTGGTAGTAATTTGGATATTTGTAGTAACGTGAATGATTAATACTCCATGGTGGAAGAGTACTAAACTATATAAATATAATATTCTTTTGTAACAATTTATATAAAATATACTTTCATTTTTGGTTGGTCAATAGAAATAACATGTTTTCTTATTATATAATGATATTATCAACATATTACCTATATTGATCCCTACTTATTTTCATAATAAGTCCATAAAGATATTATTTTTTATTTAAAAGTTAATTTTAAGAGTAAAATTAAACTATTACAAAATCTTCTCATATTATTAAATTTATATTAGCAAAATCATATCACATGAATTAAAATTAAAGAAATAGTTTCTTAGATTTGATATATTAAAAACTGTAGACTTTTTCCCATCCCAAATCTCAGTAAACAAAATAAATTATACTGACTATTTTTGATATGGAAAATGACTAAATGTTTGACCAAATATTGTTCAAAAGAATAGACATGTCTGAACTTTAAAGTGTAAATAAGAGAAAAATATGTACCAAATGAGGAATAAATCAAGTACACAAATAATAAAAAATCAAATCTAAAAAAGGAAAAACAATAATAATAAATTAAATAAATTCCAGTCCTAAGTAAAGGAAAAAAGGAAAATAAATAAATATAAACCCATAGAAAATATAACCAAATTATTTTAAATAAAACTTTTTTTATTTTTAAAACTCAAACAAATCTATTTTTTACCGTAATTTTGTCGTATATCATAGTTTCACATAATTTCCAAATATATAAATTTTCATCCCAATTATTTTTGAAGATTTCATACCTAATTTTACGGTCAACTTATACTATTTGACTCTCAAAATTCAAACCGTGTCGATCGGAAATAAATTTATTTCTGACCATAATTTTGTCATATATTTTTAACATAATTTCCAAATATATAAATTTTCATACCAATTATTTTTGAAGATTTCATACCTAATTTTACGATCAACTTAAATTATTTGACTTTCAAAATTCAAATAGTGTCTATCCGAAAAAAATTAAAAGGTTACTTTAAATTTAAGGCGATACCTTGGGAACCAAGTACCTTGTCACTTGTCAGTGGCATCCTCGTAATTATGAAACCTTAATAGACCCAATTACGTCTAATGAAAATATAGCTGTAATCCTTTTAATTTAATGAAGAAACCGCCTTGTTCCGTATTCCCAGAATTACTTCCCTACCCCACTACATAAACTGCTTTTTCTAATTCACTCTCTATCTCTCTACGTGAATTACACGCGCTGTTAATTAACCAAATAATGACAAATTAATTATTTGTTTGACTAGATTTTGAATAAATAAATCTTAACCCCTTAAACTTATCAATATACTCTATTTCAACAAATGAACTAATTTGTGTTTCGATTGAACACCTCAATTTTTACTAACATGTTTCATGATATATTTGATTAGTTTTCTTGAAATGAGATACATAAAATGTCATTTTCTTTATTCATACATATTCATCTCAATGAATCGTAAAATTTCAAATATTTTCTACTAGAGATCGATGTATATGATTATACGAGATGACATATTTTATGTAGTTAATTTAACGTTCACATGAAACAGACTAAAAATTAAATGAGATCATATAAATCACGTTATAAAATCTCAATCATTTTTACTTGTGATTAATACATATAATTTAAGAAAATAGCTTATTTTTTATAATTAACTTAACTATTCAATAAATGAATAAAAAATACATACATTTTTTCACTCCATAATTTGAATTGAAAGTAAAATTTAACTAGAACTCTTCTTAAGAAGTTTAAGTGTTCAATCGAAACAATACTTAGTTTCGGTATCTATATAAAACATATCAACAAATTCAAAGGACTAATCATATATTACATTACGCGTATATTAAAAACTTGGTCAAACAAACTATAAATAACATCGGGAGAGTGCATAACACTCCACCTCCTCGCGCGTGAAGTATACAAGTCTGCTTACAATAAAACATGTCATGCATATCATGCATAAGATAATCATCATGTATGCATGACATGTATGACATACATGACAGCTCATAACACATTCATCACTTCCCATAAATCTCATATATAATACTCATTAATTACATGACCAAAATTAACTTTTTCACACCTTTTTCACACACTAAAAACACACAGTCCTTTTTATTTTCACTCAATATATAATATTCATCTCCCTTTAATGCTTTTTTTGACCACTTGGGAAAAAGTGAAGTGAGAACAGCAGCAGTGTAACAGAGTAGAGAAAAAAACAGAGTGAAAAGGACCATAAAAACCAGGTACTATTTGTTTAATTTAATGCATAAAAAAATGTTTTTTTATAATGGGGTTTTGTTGAGATTTGTGAAAAATGGTTTTTTTTTTGTGGACTTGGTAAATTTTGGTGTTTTTTTTTTGTTCTCTATATACGTGAAATTTACACAGAGTGAGAGTACAGAGGGGGCTAAAGGGTTACGAAATTTACCTTTTGTCAGATTCTGGGGAGGAGAAATCTTGGCCATAGATTCCTAATCTGTGTAGTATTTTTTTTGGGTTGTGTTTTTTGGGGATAAATAGGAGTGTCTGATCCGATTTTTTGTTTCTCTTTTGGTTGCTTTTTTTGTTGAGAAGAACAGAAGAGGAAGAAGTAGGAAGGAGGAAGAAAGGGGTTGTGATATATGTCGGCAAATTTCTGTTTGGCTGTGATTAGAGCTCCATTGAAGCTCTGGGTATCTGTTTCTTCAGTGATATTTGGTCTTTGCATGCAACAAATCCTCTGCTGTGATCATCAGCAGCAGGGTACTACTCTGTTTTTCACGACTGTTTCGATGCGTTTGAGGCCCAAAAGGTACTGTTTTCTTCTTTTCCCTTAAACCCCTTTTTGAGGGTTTAGTTTTTTTTTCGGTTAGTTTTTGTGTGTTTTTGGGTGATTTTGATGCTGATCTGTAATGGGTTTTTGCTGATTTTTGATTTGCAGGACTTGTTCTGGTGTTGTTTGCTTTGGTGGATTTCATATAAACCGATTTTTACATCCTATTTTGCTCTTGAGACGGCCGATTACTTGATATTTTTTTGCTGAGTTTTTCAAATTAAATTCAAATTTGTTTCTGCTTCCTTTTGATAAACCAATTTTCTGGGCATAGTTTGAGGGGTTTTGAAGATTTGAAGAAATCATGAAAATGTTTGAGTCTCAGAGACAATTTCAGAAATCGAAGGTTAGGGAAGAATCAGCCCGACCCATGAGGAAAATCCGGATCGTTTGTGACGACCCGGAAGCTACTGATTCTTCTGATGATGAAGGGGTTGATGTATCGAAACCCAAACGATTTGTTAGGGAGATTTATCTTCCTGTTGTTAGCTCTTTTACCCTGAAAAAAATACCTGAAACTGAAAGTTCTTGTCAAGATAGCAACAATGGTGACAAAAAGAGTAGAGGAGGGGTTTTAGCTAAAACCCCTAAAACCCCGAGTTGCCCGAGGCCCTCGTCTTCGAAATACCGAGGTGTTCGCCAGCGTAAATGGGGGAAATGGGCTGCTGAAATTCGGGATCCTTTTAAATCTAGGAGGGTCTGGCTTGGTACTTATAGTACTGCTGAAGAAGCTTCTCATGCTTATGAAATGAAAAGGCTTGAATTTGAAGCGATGGCTAAGAGTAATTCAAATACTGATGTGTCTGAGAAGAGCTCGAATAACGAAAGTAACAACAAGAATCGTCGAAAGGTCAACAATGTTGGTTGTGTATCTGAGGATGACTCTGCTCAGAGTTTGGTGTCACATACTTCACACACATCTCCAGCATCAGTTTTTGAAATGGATTCATTGACTTCTGGTTCAGCTGCAGTGTCTGAGGTTAACAACAACGACAAACTTGTCGAGCAGCTACTGGATGATGATAAGCTGGGATTGATGGAGGATAGTTTATCGCTCGCTGACATTGGTGCACGAATGGATTTCGATACGGAGATGGACATGTTCTTTGCTGGGAATGATAATTTTTGCCAGAGTCTTGATGACTTTGCTGTCAATGATTTCGAGGATCTTCCAATATGTGGACTTGATGGGCAGTTGCCTGATGATTTACCTGATTACGATTTCGACTTTGATTTCGATGGATACAATGATGCTTGTGCTTGGATGGATGATGCAGCAACTGCTCCACTGATGAATGGAACAACAACAACACCCCTCAATATTGCATTATGCCCATAAGTTTTGCAGCTATAGGAGTTTCAATATTTATTAGTACTCTATTAGTTTATTTATTAGTAATCCATAGAGAGTTTTTATGTCTCAAGAATCATTAAACTTAGCTTCTCGAGACCGCGGTCTTTCGCTTTTCAAGTGAGTTTTGATTAGTCTTTACATTATGTTACAAGAGAGTTTTGAGACTTTGAGTTTTGAGGTATGTGTTCTTGTCTTTGAAGAAGATTGAGTCAATAGTCCCTTTGGGTTTTTCCTGTGCTGCTAGAGCCGTCCAAAGGCCTATTGAATCTCGATTTTCGGTTTAGTCTCAGACTGTTTACTGTTTATGAGCTATGTTATGAAACTTATATATGATATTTGGTTCTTCATTTTACCTATTGATTATGATTTTGTATTAGTTTGTGATATTGACATTGTTTGTTGATTGCTAAGTTGACATATACATATCTATAGTTTGGTATTGAAAGTTACAACTCCTATTCTATAATCACTTGCTCTTTTGTGTTCACCAATGTTTGGATTCGTGCCTCGGTCCAGACCCTTCGATGGTCAAAGGTGAAGGAATTTCAACCCTCTCTTCATATATCGACGGTGTGTTTTGATGGTATGTTTTGATGATAAGTCTCTTATTGGATGTGTTTGGGTCAAATATTTTCTTGATTGGATGTATAGACTGTAGTGTAACCTTTTTGGTTGCTTTGCCAAGCAAATGATATCAAGAACTAAAGGTAGATGAGAGATGTATAGACTGTAGTGTACCCTTTTTGGTTGCTTTGCCAAGCAAATGATATCAAGAACTAAAGGTAGATGAGAGATGTATAGACTGTAGTGTACCCTTTTTGGTTGCTTTGCCAAGCAAATGATATCAAGAACTAAAGGTAGATGAGAGATGTATAGACTGTAGTGTACCCTTTTTGGTTGCTTTGCCAAGCAAATGATATCAAGAACTAAAGGTAGATGAGAGATGTCATCTATTTGGGCATGTTTTTGGACTTTGTTATAAGCTGAGAAATACCAGCTGTATTCCAATCTAAAAACTATATTATATAAACCAAAATGTCAATTGGTCCTGCGAATGCTACTGTTCTTCTTTAATTTTAGTTGGACACATTGGGTGTGATGTGGTGGGTAGCAAGTGTGGAAGTGAGATTATTGTGTTTGTTGACCTTTGGGTCATATAGATTGGTTCTCCATAAGTGTACATAATCAAGATTGGTATAAATAAACTTGTTTGAACTTTTTTTTCCAATGATGGTAGTGTTTGAGTCAGCTTAGTACGTATTTTAACCGTGTAAGCATATACACGCTATCAATACAAGTATCACGTGACTCTGCACTCTCATGATAAGACAAATCAGAAGAAATCACCTCTTTCGCACTCTCATGAAAAGACAAATAAGAAGAAATCACCACTTTCGATAGTATTAAATCATGAATTTTTTTTAATCAATTTTATTGACCACGAGATCGATGCTTGAGTTATTGAATGTTTTTGTTTGATTAGTGTAGGGAAGAAGAGTGAGGGCACTTCATCCTAGTAGGGCCACACATATCACGGGTCAAATTGAGAAATAATAGACCATGATTTGTTCATAATCATGAATTAAAAAAGGTTTAGAATGTGCTTTCATTTGTTAACAACTAATCTTATTTTCGTAAGGCGTGAACTAGCGATAAGTGAAGTGAGTAAAGGTCGTAGAAGACTTAAGTTCATATATCTCAATAAAGATAAAGTACTAGTTTGATCTTTCTCATTCACCAAAACTCTCTAAGTCCCTCGATATTTGTATTGTCTTAACATATTCAGTATATTATCATATGTTGTGTCTTATTGCATCACATGCAAACATACAACGACATTCATGGTTCCACCTCATGATTTCAATATATCATATTCGAGATTAGAGTGAACTTGTAGAATATCGATTAATTAATTAAAAATAAAATTACTCTTAAATCTTATTTTAAGTATTTGATAAATATTTAGACATTGACACAATAAGATTATTTCCTACTTGGTGGTTTGCTTAGTCATCTCAAAGATTATTTGATGAAAGAAAAGTATAATAGAACTTGGTGGAACATAATATATAGTTTAAAACGTAACATCTGTTGACGACATTTTTCCATGTTGCTTATAATAAATTTTATTGATTGCTTAGATTTCTCGCAATTCCTAATTTATGAACAATTCATCCACACAATTAGTATGTCCATTATTTTATTTAAAAGGTCTTAGTGGGTCAACATTTTTAGTGGACTCACTAGTCACTATACCAAAGTTTATGAGTTCTATTTTTATACAAATTTATGTTTCGTATCTAAAGTTATGGATTCAATTGAATACTTAGCTATAATATTGCATACGCTTATGTTAAGAATTTGCATCGTCTTCAACAATCCCACATGCTCATGTTAGATATCTGAACCGTTGGTAATATAAGTTGGGAGTTTAATAAAGGGGAAATAATGAGTTTAAAGTAGGGGTAAAATAATAAATTTGCATATTATATACTGTATGTTTTATCATTGCTTATTTTTTCATTACTATTATGATTTATTATACTTGAGTTTGAGTAGATACTTCTTGAAAAACCATTTCACTTTTACGAAATAAGAATAAGGTCCACATACATTTTATTTTCTTAAAAAATCACTAAATATATTATTGTTATTATATGTTGTATATACTATACATTCCCTTTTTGTATGATGAATTATATAGTTACCAAAAATATATGCATTAAATTAAAAGTTTTATTTTTAGTAAATCTAGTAGTACAATCTCTATTATTTAAACTATACATTTTGTCTGCCAGTAAACCTATCTCAAATTGGTAGTACTAGGAGAACTGCCATAATTAGTCTTGCAAGTTGTATTTGTCTTTAAAAAATTATGCCAGGTGTGACATATTTGTATACATAAATATAAAAATTGCCACAAATAATGTTTGCGTGTAATATAAAAAAATTATTAATAGTTGAATCTATAATCAGTAGTGGCACCTACCTATTTTTGGCTAGGTCTATTTTTCCTTTTCATTTTTCACTTTACTTTTGGAAATGATACTTATTCTGGATTCCTACTCATTGTCTGGTATCTACTCGTTCAATTAATTCAAATTCATATTAAGGACAAAACGCTTTTTATATAAAACTACTCTATGTTCAGGGCTCGAATGAAATGAAACATATGCCAACATATTAGTCTTTATTTTATTTTTATGCAACTAGAAATTTAAGGTTATAACTTATAAGCAACAGATTTAGATAAACTCATTATTAGAACGGAAATTGATTATATAAGTTTAGTGCTAAGAATTTGAAAGAATAAATCAATGGATTCAAATTATAAATCCGATTCTGTCTGCTCTAATTAAGATTTGTGAGATTTATTTTAGTGGAAGATACATTATTCATCCCCTAATATGAGGGAGGGAGATGTAAAAAGAAATAACATTAGAATTTTCCATTTATTAAGATGTAATATACTAAGATAGTCAAAATAATTAAATTAGTAACTATGCATGATGATCATGACAAAGATTCCATATATTATGTGTAGTTTTAGCAATAAATCATGTCATATATATTTCATGCCATTTCTGCTAATTTTAGAATTTTGCTTATTTCTTTTATTTCCTTTTTTTCCCCCCTTTTTGATCGTCAAAGAAAGTTGAATAAATTTGGTGTAGCCATACAATTGTCTCCAATCACCAAAGAATAGGGCAGAAAATTTTTGTCCACATAATTTTTATATTAAATTAATTAATACAAATATTTAATTTGTATGCACATATAATTATTGAATTATAATTAAGAAATATATATTCTTACCTTAAATTTTAATTTCTAAGATTAGCTTATATTGCTAGGACAAAATATGCCTAGTCCACTAGAACATATGTGAGCCTCCAATTCATTCACGGCATTTTCATATGATGTATAACATTATTGTATATTTCTCATATTTTTTAGAATATTGACCGAAGACACTTAAAGATTCCTCTTTTAGGAATCACTCGTGTATCGACCCACACTTCCACATCTGCATCATGTATTGCATCACTAAACTTGCACTTCAAGCACTATTTTTAGTCTTGCTCAACCTGAAACCTTTAGACTCTACCTCCAATCCAAAAGCCAACCTAAATTAACCTGCCCTCGTATCTTGTCACTCAATACTATACTATCATTTGTAAATAACTTACACCATGATACATCCCTTAGAATATATCGTCAAAAGGGAAGCTAGATATTTTGCTAAGATTATTCAAAACATTAATTTATATCTCTCAAATATGTTTTTGACCTACATGCAAAGTTTTATATTCTATATGTACAATGTTTTTCGATGAAAAATGTTCGAGTGACCACCTTTGAGTCTATGTAGCTACACCCCTAGTATCGCGTCAAGGGGACACATTTTTAAAAAAAATAAAAATTGTTGGAATTCTTTTTCCTTCTTTATTTTCTCTTTTTCCCTTTGAAATATGGCCTGCTGGGAATTGAAAAGTGGCCTCATAGAGACAGATAGTAGTTTTTAGGACAATCAAATTGGGCCCATTCATTATGATTTTGACCCGTTCCATTTTTTGCCTTATAGCAAAAGAAAAAGGGAATAGCATTTTTAATCCTTTAATTATCGTTAAATTCTGATTTGGTCCATAAAATATGACTTAAAATATTAAAACTTTTTATCAACAAAATATGTGTTTTTAGTTTCTTTACGTAGAAAACATGTTAATTTTAGATTATTTTTAAAATTATATCATCCTCAAATATTACATATTTGTCATTAAATAGAATTATGATTGGTAATGCGATCAATTTGTGAAGAGTCACCAACATAAATATTTATTGTAAATAACTTTAATATAAAAAACTTAAAGTGCTTAATTAGATATTACAAGAAATAAAACTATAATTTATTAGCAAATGAGGGATCAAAATTGCTATTTGTACCCAAAGAAAAATACAAAAAGAATTTAGTTTTTTAAAAAAGAAAGAAATGAGAATGTGGATTAATTAGAGCCAAGTATTAATAAAACACATGGATTAATTAGCTATGTCCCATCTCAAAATATAAAAATGAAGAAAAACAATACTTTAAACATCAATGATTTTAGAAGATGTCCAAATCAAATCAATGTTTTTATTTTGAAAAAATTAGTAATTATGTGGTCTCGTCCTCAATTGTAGATTTAAGTAACTCGCTTGTTTCAATTTGTTTATTTTAATTTTTTTTATTCACAGAAAGAATATTTCTTTTATTTTTGATAACTATTTAATTTCTAACTTTCTCTATAATATATTTAAAATTACATAAATAACATTTTGATTTATTATATATTTTAGTTTAGAATCACAAAATTTAAAAAGCACGAATTATTAGTATTAATTAAAAATAATATTTCAATGCAATCTTAGGCTGACTTTATCTCTATTGGCTACACATCATTTTCAAGTCCGTTAACTTATGTGAAAATAATAAAAATAAATAAAATTTTCAAATACTTTTTCAAAGATGTCTGCAAAGTAAAAATTAAGTAGGGCCAAATTATGGGCAGTTGATTGTCCTTTATTCCAACAACATTAATGTTGTCATGTTTCTAGGATACATTTTCTAAATTAAAGGAATCTATAGAAAATGGGAAAATTTAAAAAATAGTAAAAAATTATAAATAAAGGGATGTATAAAATAGTTTTTCCGTTTTAATTTATCTGTCTAATAATAACATAAAAGAAAATCTTTAAATTTTATGATTATAAACTAAAATATATCAGGATGTCCTTTAATCTTATAGTATCTAACGTAACATGTAAAAAATTAGAATTAAAAAGTTGCCTAAAAAAAGAAAGACAGTCTTTATAAAAGGAATTTCATAAAGCGTGTTCAATGTTTAATGTGTATATATAAATATTTTTGGCAAACTAATTTATAATAAAATGTTATCAACGAATCATTTTTCACTCTAAATGTTAACTTATATACATTAATAGCATATACTTATTTCTATATAATCAGGTCACATTTTCATGTTCAATGTTAGATTGTCTTATTTGCAAGATTACAAATCTACTTTTTATGAAGGATCACCATGGATATCTTCGGAATGACTTGAAAATATATTTTTCTCTATGCATATTTTTAGTTGGTGGTTGAATATTGGTGTACTAAACCTCTTTTGAATATTCATGTTGTTAGACTAATGAAAACAACTAGTAGTCCAAAATAAATTTTGCTTCTCTTTCATTTTATCGTAAGATTATAATCCATTTAATTCATATAAACAAAAAAGAAGCCATGGGAGTATATAACAAACATAAAATTATGTTTCGTGGTCCATTTAATGATTGGGTCATATAAATAAAGCCCATTTATCTTTGGGCTGAATTTGCCAGAGGTCTGGTAAAAAGAGTCCAGCCCATTTCAACAGTTAGTATAGTGAACTTAGACACTATATAAGCAATAATGTTGGATGTCATTACATCGTTTTCTATCAGACTCTTTAAAAATATTGTCACGCTCGTGTTGGATTATCTAAAAATGCATTACTTTGAACTGACACTTATCCAACAATGTTTTTGAAAAGTCTGAGCAAGATAAATCGGAACTATAGCTCGTGGTTTAGATAATAGTAGTGCTTACTAATAAAACACAAAACACTACTTTGAAAATTCACTAGTATTTTCTCTATTGGGCTAGGCCCGTTGGGCCGGCCTGGCCTAATCCGTGATTTGATAGGATTGGACTACGATTTTTGGAGCCCATTTAAGAAAAGAGTTTTTTAGCCCGGCCTGAATAAGCCTGTCGATTTGTGGGGCTTGAGAAATATGGATAGGGCCGGCCCGTGGGCCAAATAAAAATAAATTACAATAGAGTATTAAAAATAACAAGAGTCTAAACTCAAAATCTGTTTAAAGTTTGAAATATGACAATTTAAATACAAATTACGTTTATAAAATATGTACTGCATAAAATAAAAATTCCCTAAAATTTCTAGGAATCACTACATAGGCCGTAGCCTATGGAATATTGTCATAGTTTTTGTGTTTTATTATGATCATTGGAAAACAATTAAGTTAATATTTTTATTTAGCTATTTATGCTTTTACTTGAAATCAAACTTAATAAATATTATAAAGATAATTTTATTTGTGGATTTGATAAACAAGTAGTAACACTAACACCATGTAATATTATCTTGTCGATATTTATGATATTATTTTTAAATTATAATTTAATTTAAAAATTTATAAAAAATATATTTTTAAGAAAAGAGGGCTGGCCCGGCAAGGCCGTAGCCCACATGCATACTTGTGGGATGGGCCGACCATTTTCTGGACCACACCAAAAATGGGCTAGCTCGGCCTGACCCGTCAAATTTCAAAGTCTGTATGGGTTAGCTCTAATGGGGTGGGCCAGCCCATATTGACAGCTCTAGTTATACACATGCCAAAGGAATAACTATCGAAATCCTCATCATTTTACATGTGTGGTCTCTTATTCGATTCAAATGTACTTGGAAATATTGAAAGATATTAATTTCTGAACCGTTCATTAAGATGATGTATTGGAATAATGTCACGAATAACTAATTACCCGTCCACACCATATAAGATTGGTAAGTCGTTCTATTGTTCTTTAGTTATTTGATGATGTACAAAAGCTTGGTTTTCCCTTCGAATAATGATAAACTATGTCACTACATATTTAATGGTTTCATTTAATATATCAAATGATCAGGTGTATGAAGAGATATCATTACAATATTTCGAACACAATTCACCTAATTAGACATGACGTTTCACTATTGTTTGTCCTTATTTTTAAGAAATAATAAGCTTTGTAACGCTTGTTTGGTTAATTTATAATTTAAAGAAAGCTAAAAGTTGACATTTAACAATAGAATTTCCATTGTAATATTATTTCTTGCCTTGATTGTCTTAAATTATTTCTTAACCAATATTCCAAAACCAAATAAAGTATACAATAAAATAATATCTTATACGCATTCAACAATTCCCTTTTACAGAAAATTCTGTTAATTAATCGAATGATTATCATTATTCTATTTCAGTAATTAAGTACCAAATGGAGTATTACTACATTATGATTATTTTTTTTAAATCGTCGGTGTCTATATCAAAAGCAACTAATTTTGGATTTGGCTTGTAAATAATAAACTTTCTATCAAGAGGTGAATTTAATTTGCAATTATAAATAACCAAACTCACATGCATAGGACTTAAAATCATTTTTTTTTATCTTGTTCATGAAAATACAGAGAAAATAGGAAAGGTATTACTACTGAAGTTTTCTAATATAATTGCCTTTGCAATTTTAAATTAGATACAAAAATTAGGAATTAACGATGGATAACTTCTATCGTTAAACAACAAAAAGTGGTGGTTAATGATTAGCAATGGATTGCTACAAATATATGTTATTTACGAGCTATTTAGTGACGGAATTTATAGTTAATTTTTTTTTAGTGAATTATGTGAATTTGATAAGCAATTAATTATTTTTGCAGAAAATGAAGGAGAAGGAGTGCAAAAATGAAGAAAATAAGAATAATTCAAAAGGAATTATTATCATATTGGGTGTTTATATTCACTGTCAAGGATGTAAACAACAAGTGCTTAAATCCCTTCGTGGCTTTGATGGTATAATTTTTTTCTATGTCATTTAGTTTTTGGATGTTGAATTTTGTCCCCATCACGATTAATTTATCAGATATTTGTTACCTATAATCAATATAGATATTGAATAATCAAAGATGGATTCAAAATTTGAAAATATTAGATTTCTATCACGATCACAAGTAAAATGAAAGTATACGATAATAATTACGTTTACAGCTAAATATTTATAAAAAATTACTGAATTTCTTACATATACAGGGAATTTGAGCAACACATATTGTGTTCCTATGAACTCATATATATTATACTCTAGACAAAAAGGTTTAAGTCAAATGGTGAGAAATTGCCTATGTACCTTCCTTTTTTCTTATACTGAAATATAAATTCGGATTTCTTATGATTTTCACTTATTTTATTGACCATGATGTTCTCTTGCATCATTTTCCTTCATTTTTTTTCTTTTATTAATTATAATTTTTTTACTCACAAATTTAGGGGTGGAGGAAGTTGAGATTGATGAGAAAAATCACAAAGTGGTGGTGAAAGGGAAGAAATTAGATCCTCTAAATGTGGCTGAGAGACTAAGGAAAAAAAGTGGTAAACATGTGGAATTAATTTCTCCAATTCCATCTAAGAAGAAAGAAGAAGAGAAGAAGGAGAAAAAACAAGAGGTATAATTAAACAAGGACAACTTTTCGTAACTGGTAGAATTATTGTCAAAGATTTAAATTGTGAAAATAGTTTCTTGCAAAAATATATGATTGTACATCCTTGTGGATTGTGGTCGAGCCCTTCTATGAACTTTACATATAGCAGATAAAAAAGTTTAGTACATCGAGCTTTTCAAAATTTATTTTTATTCACTAATCTATCTTTTTTGGGGGATGCAGCCTAAGGTTATTGAAGTGATTTTGAAACTATATTTACACTGTGAAGGATGTGCTAAAGATGTCAAGCAATGCATTCACAAAATGCCAGGTACATATATTATTTTATTCTCTCATAATTAGCCATGTCCATAGATATTATTTTTAAATTATTGGTAATGATTTTGAAGCAAAAAAAAAAACAATTGATTAATGAATTTAAGTTGCATATACTAACGATGCATAATTATTATTTTTACCTAAATAGTATTGTTTAACTAATTATAGTAGGCCAATTATTTTTTTTATTAGTACACCTATTCAGTACTATTTCGAAACTATGTCATGTTATTTTGATTGCAAATTAAACAATCAATAAAAAATAATGTCAATATAACTAATTCCAGCATTACTAATATACCATATTCAGTAGAGTTACCAATTAACACTTGCATCATATAGATTTTACTTGTGATGTAAATAATTTTACCTTGCTTTTCTTTCATATTCGATTTCTTTATTTCGGATATCTCCATTCCTTCCTATATGCCTTTCTAGAATCCATCTAAGTAAAAAAAATTATTTTTTATTTTTTTGGATGATGTATGAATAGGGGTTCAAACAGTGGATCCAGAAATGAAGAACAATATTGTGAAAGTGAAAGGATCAATGGATCCACAAAAACTAGTAGAATTCATCAACAAAAAAACAGGAAGACATGCTGAAATTATTAAGAAGATTGACAAAGAGAAAAATGAAAAAACATTATGTGATAAAAATTCATGTGATATTAAAAAATGTTGCAATAATTGCCAACATGATTATCTTCAATTTGTTTATGCTCCTCAAATTTTTAGCGATGAGAATCCTAATTCTTGCTCAATTATGTGAGATAATGAAGTTTAACAATATATTATATTAAGTATTAATTTTAAGATTATAATACAAAATATTCATGTACTTGAGATATCCAAATACAAATTCTAAATTGTATTTTTGTGCAACACTATTTCTTTATTGGTTTGTTTATAATTCTTTGTTACCGTTCAACAATAATAACATACTCAGTATAATCCTTTGTTACTGTTTTTTTTTCAGAATGCTCTGTTATGTTTTCTATAGTAATTTATCATGATGCCTTATTCACTTTCGTTGTAACAATTATAGTGTTTTTTTAATTAGAATAAAGAATACTTACAAATACTACTACTATGTTTAATTCTAGAGAAGTTAGGAGACTTTTAGATGAATCTTCACAATCTATATCGCGTTATTTAAACTCAATTCAATATTACAAATTAATATTAGACATTCTCTACATTTTATCGCCTACTTTGATTTTCGGGATTATAACTAGAACCACCCACCCCTATTCACCTCACATCAATAAACCCGACCCCTGCTACATTGCATTGATCAAAATTGAGCAACATGACTCAGATCGCGCCAATTGAGGGGCACAACATAAGTGTGAAATCAAAAATCATCGCGTAATTGACTTATATAGTCGATAAAAATATCTTAAAACATTAGATACGATGAAGATTTACTAAAATACAACGATGTTTTAGTTCAAATAACAATGTTGTACAAGGAATGCTAGAAAATGATCATCAAGTTTTGTTTACACTACATTGTTCATTTGAATATACGGTTTAGTGTAGCAGCTAAACGGACTCCACCTTGAGCTAGACGCCATAGAACTATTGGATATCGCGATAGGAAATAATCATCTGTTCTCCATATGTACGCGTTTCAACAGAGTTAAAATTCGCGCGCTTGAATTAAATTTATTGAAGAAATTATTAGTAATTTACCTTCTAATGTAGAGCCTTCACTCACTCCTATATATGCCCAGTCACAAGCAGCTTTGATACCTTCACTTGCATATCTATAGGAAGCAACAAATTCTTTATTAGTACTTTATGATCAAACGAGACAGAGGCGAAACCAGGATTTAAAACTTGTAGGTTCTAAATATGTTTTTGAGAAATCTAGTGAATATGTACATATTATAAACTTTTAGAACTCATAAACTTCAAATACTGGATCCGCCTTATGATAAATTTGTTGAATAAACATACATATCAGGGCAGGCTGTTTTGTTGCCACTGCAATTCTCCCATGAATTTACTTGATCAGCCCATCCTGTCTGTATAAGACGAAATTCGTTACGAATATGACGATTGATAAATATCTACGTTGATCAGACTCTTCAAAAATATCGACAGGTGTATGTCATATCTTCCAAAACTAGTGCATTTTTTGGAGGATCTGACAAGGGTGTTGCAATAGCCTAATATAAGATAAAATTAGGTGCTATGTTGCTAGGATCATCAAAAAGCTCATAACTTTTAGAGTATCCGACATACACCTGGAGGCATTTTTGGAGGATACGAGCAACATAGTTAAAACTTAAGAGCAATTGTTTGTACCGTGATGTTCTTCTGAATTGCATCGACTAGTTCATCTACGTTAGAATCATCGTATCGTTCTTCTACAGTTTCGATTATGTTGGAATCCCAGACCTATTAACAAACAACATTAGTTTCAGCAAAACATAATGTGGATATGGAAATTGTTTGTTTTTGTCAAAAAAAAAAAAAAAACTTACATGATGGAGAACTGTTTTTCTAGTGTACCAATGAACATCTATTGTATTGCCTCCTCTGTCTGAAGTAAATCCAACATGTAAAGGCTGCATATATGAACCAAAAAAACCATACCTCAACACTACTAAAAACAGGGTGAAAATCGAGGGCCAAAACCAACGTAACACATAAATAGACACTCAAATTTGACCTCAACTGACAGTCAAACACTCCAACTCTGAATATGTATATCTAGACATCTCAACTCGTCTCCATTGTGTCAGTTCAACAACTACAACTTACAAAATGATCATCTAGACACCTCTAAAGTTTTGTGCCATGTCAGTGAGGATGTGTTGGAGTGCTTACTTGTCACCTGAGACCAGGTTTGATTGTTTATGTATTATGACTTTTTAAAATTTAACATATTTATTTACCTGATGAATGTCCCCAAAAAAGTGAGAAAGGAAGAGAAGTGATTCTGTCAAATTATCTGATATTTACTCAAAAAAAAAAAACACAAGTTAAAATTCTATTAGTATCAATTTTGATTGAAAATAAAAGAATGAAACAAGAAAGATTTAGAATAAACATTACATGTTGAAACATGATCATTGCCTTTGTTATAACTGAGTAGCTGGTTAGTGTAATTGTAAATTGCTCCAGCTACACATCTATCTTCAACTCCATCTTCATCTTTACAGTCCCCTGTATACAACAATAACAAACGATTACGCCTTAGTGCCAAACAAGTTTGCTACGTGAATTTTCAAGGACAGTCCTGTACACTAAATTTCAGCAATTGTGAGGTGCCTTACCTTGCATTTCTATAACTAGTTGTTTCAGTGACTTGAACTCGTAACTCCTCATCACTAAAGAGATAATGTTCACCGTTGTGCCAAGACTCCCCTAGGCCAATTTTGTAAAATATAAAAACAAAGTACTAGAAGTTTTTTATATTTTCTACTGGCGTTATACATGTTACAAAATAATTAGTCGACCATCACTATCACTTTTGCTCTATTTTCACCGTGTAATTTTCTGGCAAAGGAAAATTCAATTGAACCTCCTTGGCCTACCTTTAGCTCCACCTTTTCTCTGACTCAAACAAGTTAGGGATCGACTATACGAATTCTTACTATTCATACTAAACACATTTTGTACCAATATTATTTCTCTATATTTTCTATAGACATATCGAAGTTAGTACTTACTTTTATATTGATAATTGCAAAGATTATCAGGGGTATCAATGTAATGAAGAGGTGATGACCAATGATAATGGAATTTAACACGATCTGCCCATATACACACACTTGCCAAATCACCATTTGCTGATGTTGGCAACAATTTTTCAACTGCATCTGCAGCAGCTTTACTCAATCTTGACTGTCACAAATAAAATAAAAATTCAAAATTATGTCACAACTACAATGTAAGAAATCAAAAAACAAAATTTTGAAAGACCATTTTAACCTATATTGCACTGACTCTTCAAAAATGTTGTAAAGTAATTTTTTTGGAGGATTTGAGATGAGTACAACAATATTAAGGAGAGCCTGAGTAACATAGCTTTATGATCGATTCAAAAGACACAAACACATATAAAATCTTTCTATACAAAAAACATCATTTATATTAGAGACATAAGTCATCGGTTCAAATCCGAGAAAGGGGCTTTGTAAAAAATTAGGCATGGTGCAATAACATTTTACAAAAGTTTGAGTAACACAAGTTTTAATTAAATGGTAGAGTAATTCGTACGATATAGAAAATCATAACATGAGTGATTCATATATATATAACATACATGGTGTAGAAGATCATAACATGAATGATTCAACGGATACAAACACATATAAGATCTATCTATACAAATAAAAAATAAATTAGAACCTGAGCAATCTTGCAAACAGTGTAATGACCATCAAGTCCCCATCCATGAACTACTGGAAAAAGAAACAAGACAGCCACCATAGACAAAAATACATGAAATTTGTATAACTCCATTTTTGCTACTCTCAAACTAAAACCTACCAAATTCACAGTAATTTTTTGGTCTTTATAATAAACTAGGCAAAAAAACAGGGGCTAGTGTGAACTGTATGAATACATGGAAAAAATGTAAAGAAAATATTTATGAGGCAATCAAAAATATTAATGATTTGATGAATCTTGGTTCACATTGGACTATTTTTATGAATACTCCCTCCATCCAATTCTATTTGTCATGTTGCGTTTTTCGAAAGTCAATTTGACTAATTTTCAAAGTTAAATTAGATTACATTAATTCGATATTTTAAACAAAAAAATTAGATATTCAAAAACTTTATGAAAAGTACTATAAATTGCATTTTTTTGCATATCAATATGATGAGAAAATACATCTTAAAATGTTAGTCAAAGTTCTTATAGTTTGACTCTAAAAATAGAAACCATGACAAACAATAGTGGACGGAGGGAGTACTTTCTAAGAATGATAAGTCCCCCTATTATCTTTCTTTATTTAAATATTAATGTTAATGTTAGTTCATTTGGTTCAGGGCTCGAACCTCGAACCTCAACTTTAAATATGTTCACATGTAGCCTACTTCTTTTGTAGAATTTTAGTCCTTAGAATTAAGTATTCTTTTCCCCTCAATTTATATGGAATTGTTTGAATTCGAGAGTCAAACAAGTTTTTTTACTGTAATTTTCCAAATGTGTTTTATATATTTTGAATTGTTATTTATAATGACTTATAATATTTTATTTTATTTTTACGTAATTTCCAAATATAAAGATTCTATGTTCAAATTTATGATCGAGTTTAATAAGTTTGATTCTCTGAATCTCAATTATGACACATAAATTGATACCTAAGGTTATCATTATCATTTATCTATAAAGAATATCCTTTTGGTTTTAAAATCTTAAAGATGCTTTTTTTAAGACTTTAAAAAGACAGAAAATAATGAAAAAGTTGAAAGATTTTTGTAATCGTGCTGGTAAAGGAAAGCAATTTATTGAGAGAAGGCGTAACGGCTCAAATGGGAATGACCATTTGTTTTTGTACTTTTTTCAGATTCTGTTGATTTAATTGATTTTATTCTCATAAAGGGGAAAAAAGAATTTTTTAAGTGGGATAATAGTGACATCAAAAAAACGAATCACCTTCTTCGTTATAGTATTAAGTCTTAATATAAAATTACAGAGCATAAGTGGCAAGTTGTTGATCGTTATAGTTTGCCTTAGGCTCAAATGTCAAAACCAAAAAAAATCAAAATCGAATGTAAAAATCCAATCTAAAATTACGCGGTTAAGTAAATTTATACTACTTAATTACTCATCATAGCTATAGATTGCTATAATTACCACTCACGACTAACATTATATATTAATTACGCGGGCTGACTTCGAGTTTGTATAATTAGCCACGTTTGTATATGTATAATTAGCCAGAATATACAAATACATATGTATAATATACAATTATCTAAGCTATATAAATATACATATACAATTCACCTTTCTCCCACTCTTTGCCCCCTCTCTCTCGCCTCTCTCCTCTCTCCTCTCTCTCCCAATCTCGCTTGCCTCTCTCCTCCCTATAACATATAGCTACGCATTGTAATTATCAAACTATAGCTATGGAGAGTAATTGGGCTATTTTTGAATGGCTATACGTGAAAGTTCCCCTTGTTATTTCTTCAATCTAAAAATAAAAAAAATTCTAGAAATTTGCATATCCAATACAAATGGGCCGAATGTCCACCCTTAGTTACATCGTAAATGACAACTAAATATTAACAAGCGATCCAAAAACTAGGAGTAATTTCCCTGAATAGTCACCCATGTTTAGGAAATTACCTAGGAATATCACTTATGTTTGTTTTAGGACCACAATATCACCTAACTTTACCTCTTTTCCTCAAAATATACTTGACACAAAAAAATATTATCTCTCTCCTAATAGGATGCCATGTCACATTATTCCTTTTTTATTATTAACATTTTTTTAATTCCTTTTTTATAATTATCATTTTTTAAAATTCTTTAAAAACATTATATCCTTTGTAGTTTGATAATATGGTTACCTTATTACTCTAATGAATTAAAATATCAACAAAAAATGGAGTCTGAAGCTAAAAGGGTCATTTTTCTCCTTCAAAAAACAAAAAGGGCACATCAAAAAAAAAAAAAACCAAAAGGGCAAAATTCCTCTTGACGGATTGATTTTCTTCTGATAAAAATTGACGCCGTTCCGTTAAAAGAAATAAAAATCACTGCCTTAGCAGTGATTTTCTAAAAAAAAATAATTATTTCTTTAAAATCGCTGCTATAGCAGCGTTTTTATAAAATAAAAAAAATTAAAAGTGAAATCGTTGCTATAGCAGCGATTTTTTGTTAACGAATTAAAAAAAAAACATAAAGAACAAGTTTTAAATTACATAAATTTCCGGCGGCAGCCATTTAAAAAAAA
>NW_006238978.1:97962-132879 GCF_000226075.1 Solanum tuberosum
ATTTTAATTTTCATTTAAATCGCTGAAAGGGAAAAGATTTTTAAAAAAAAAGCTTTTTATGAAAATCGCTGGCTTCAGTTTTAATTTTTTTAATTTTTTTTTAATTTTTATTAAATTCTCTGCAAGGGTAGGAATTTTTTTAAAAAAAAAAGAATTTCTTAAACAAAATCGCTGCTATAGCAGCGATTTAACTTCAAAACTTTTTTTTTTAATTAGCAGCGATTTTGCTTTAAATTATTTTTATATAAAAACGTTGTTATAGCAGCGATTTTAAAGAAAAAAAATATTTTTTTGAGAAAATTGGCAGCGATTTTTATTTCTTTTAGCAGAGCGGCGTCAATTTTTGTCAGAACAAAATCGCTCCGTCAGGAGCGATTTTACCCTTTTGGTTAAATTTTTTTTTGATGTGCCGTTTTTGCATTTTAAAGAAAAAAGTTACACTTTTGGCTCCGAACTCATCAAAAAGGTGCCATTGTCCATTAGTGCCCATATAAAAACATTATCTCGCTTGAAAAATCGGAGGAAGCCACATATTTTCTTGAAGAATCGGAGGAGCTCATATTTGGATTTGCCGCCTAATCCCCTAGAACTAGGGTAGAAATTTTTGGGTTATGTAATTTTTTTTACTAGGTAATATGGGTTGTCTAATTTTTAAAATAAAAAATGTTAATAATGAAAAAGGAATAATGTGACATGGCATCCTATTAGGAGAGAGATAATGTTTTTTTTGTGTAAGTATATTTGAGGAAAGAGGTAAAGTTGAATGATATTGTGGTCCTAAAACAAACATAAGTGATATTCTAAGGTAATTTTCCAAACATGAGTGACTATCCAGGGAAATTACTCAAAAACTAGCTATCCGGCCCAACTTTTACGTTGACCTTCGAATACAAATGGGCTTTTATTGATTCTTCAGCTAGCCCAAAATATTACTAACACAACGATACATCTGTAATCAGTAGAAAGTTTTGGCCCAATATTACTAAATTTTTCTCCGTTGTTTCAATCTATATGTCTTGCTTTTTATTTTTATCCGTTTGGAAAATAATGCCAGTCTTATCTTTTTTATCAACTCTTAAATTTAAACTTTTCATATGATTTGTGTAAGACAACAAGATTAAAGGGCATTTTGGTACATTTTATATATTTTTTAGCTTAAGACTACAAGATTAAAAGGTTTTCATTTCTTTCTTAAACTCCGTACAAGTCATAACCAGACAAACAAATTAAAAGAGAGGAGGTATATAATTAGTGAAGACAATTGGGGAGGTTCGAATTGAATTTGAACAGGTCAAGATGAGTGGACTTGTCCAAAAGTTATTTTGACTGAAATGGACTAAAAAGTAAATCGAACTCAACTCGTCCTATTCTTATTAGTTTTAATTGATTTGCTTGTTTTAATTTTTAATACCTAATGAAACTATTATTATTTCTTTATTCTAACTATATAACATGTCAAATTTTAAGAATGTTTTTTTTAGAAAAAATTAATAAAATTTCTCATGAATTTACTTTGATTAGATATCAACTTAAATTTTATTGAGATAAAGTAATAAATGAACAGATCAATAATCAATTCGTTATCGAAAGTGTCTTCAATACCAAATCCACCAATTCTTTTCTCCTAAAGAATTTAAAATTCTTGGTGGTTGCAGCGTCTTGTTAGTGTGGACGTTAAAGAAAACAAAAAAAACAAAAGCATTAATATCTAATTCTCTTATCATATATCTAATTATAATTAATTATTACTCCCTACCATCCAAAATGAGTGAATTTTTAGGGCGTGACACATCTACTTAAGAAGATTAATTAATTACATTAAATAAATGATTGTAATTAAAGTCATTGCTATGAATTGTGATAAAGTGGTAAATACTTTTCATTTTTTATCAAATGTTTCGAGTTAAAGTTCTATTGGATACATAGTAGTCTTTATAAGGGAACATTTTACTTCTAATGTAAAATTTTCATATAAAATGAATTTAATCGACTCCCAATCCAAGTGAGAAACTTAAAAATAAAACTTTAACTCAAGTTGATCAATATTCTATAGCTAAGCTACATATATTAACAAAGCATGAGTCTTCATATTCCTTGAATGAGTTAGAATGAAAAAAAAATGATTATAAAGATAAAAGAATTCTCTCTGATTAGACTAACTAACTAATTATATTATCTTTAAACATGGAGTCTAATATACGAAGAAAACATCTCAATCTGATTAATTAGTAAGTAGTATCAAATTAAGGTCCAAATGATTTCATTAAAGATAAAAACGATTCTTATTAAAGCTGATTTCATTCTCAAAATTTGAATTAGGATATCTGAATGTCAATAATTCAACTATTTTATCCAAATATTGATAGGATGTGAACGGTATTTTGAATATGATGATATATGAATAACTAATATATTTGAGTTTATGTACAAATTGGAAGCAAAAATATCATAAATATGACTTCTTTATTTATCTCCATCGGACATTTTGCAATAGATTGATGAGCTTGACCAACAAACGATATTACGTTCTACTTTCTATTTTAATCCCGATCAAGAATGAGCTTCCCAACGATCTATTTCTTATCCGTCTTATTAATAAGTTTTAACTTTTAATGATTGACCTAAAAGTGACTCAAATGAAAATATTTTTATTTAAAACGTCTATGTAACTCGTTAATTATTCATATCATAGACTAATATGAAGACCTTCATTTTTGCTAAATTTTGAATTTGGCCACTTACCCACCCCTACTTTTATATTTCTTTTCATGAGATACCGATCACTCCACCAAGTTAGGATGAATGGTATATATTAGAATGTATATTTATATGTATACACCTTTAGGGATTATATATTTATATTATTATATTATACTACATAGATCCATTTTCTTAGGGTGGCTGTAAATCTTATCAAAATTTGATTTCAATATTTGTTTCAGAGAATCTGTTTCCCTTTGTTCAATGTAGTAAATATTTGTTAATTATTGTCATAATCACTCATGAGTCATTATCTATTTTGTATTCATCCACCCTTTGCTAATATTTTATTTAATGGATTACATTAAATTAACCTGTCATTTCTTAATTAGGATGTTTAGACGACTTTTTAATTTTAATTACAAGGCACAAATAATTGCTTTTATTCTACTCTATCCTTAAGCAGCACCAACAAAGTTCTCCAGTACCAAATTTGATTTTTAATTTTGGCCACTGCAACACTATTGGAATACACCAAAAAAAAATATAGGTATTAATCTTTAATTAGTTGCGTGAATATCAGTATAACTTTGAATTTAATATCTCTTAAACTCTTAAATATTCATAAAGAGAAACGTTATTTTTTTCAAAGTCGAAGTAATCAAGAGTTGGTCTTCCTTAGAATCAACTTGAAATATCGTAGTGTTGCTCCAAGTTCTTGGCAATCAAATATGTACATGAGTTTTACATTATTCTAGGTTCGAGATTTCCTCTACTAACGACCTCTTAGTCGCAAACACTATTTAGAAAAGAAGAATCACAAGAATATACAAATTTATACTCACAATCTTAATAAATAAAATTACTTTTTTTTGTTCTAATACTCTACATAGATCGAAAGAGGGAGAAAGACTAAATAAAAACCAAGTTTTTGGCAAAGGATTTTGACCAAATCACCTAAAAGTTTTGCTTTTGTAGTTTGCATTAATTGAAACCTCAACTAATTTCATGAAACATATGCTACCTTCTACCAACAAGTATCGAGTGACTCAATCCTTCAAAACTTTACCAAATAAAAAGAAATCACTCAGTATTTTTGCTTTTGTTAGAAATTGAATCACAACTAATTTCACAGAGCATTTGCTACCTCCCATCAACATGTATTGACTACTGAGTAAGTAGTAACACAATCTACCAAAGCTTGAACCGATAAAAAGAAATTACATAACTTTTAGCCTCTATTGGAAATGAATATGAAACCTCATGGTTCTCAACGCACTTTATTGATCACTAGGTCACACCTTAAAATACTCAATTATATATTAAATTAAAAGTTACTATAATAAAAATAATTTGTAAATTTTAAATTTTGAATTTTGAATTCGTGTGACACACGAAATACAATAAAATCCAAAGAATTGCAAATCTTTATGTACAAGCATTCTGTTTCATATGGACGGCGCCAACAAAGATAAATAAAACAAAATTTTTTTTATTGACAAATCAATTACTATAGTTAAACATTATTGTCAAGCAAATACGAAACGATATAAATATTAGCAAATTAATTAAAATTGAAGTGACTATCAATTTGATAGGCACTTCACCATTCACTTTTTTATTGACTCTTTTTCCACACACACAAATAAAAAAAAAAATCATTTTTTCTTGTTTTTTTTATAAAAAAATTATATTGGTTTCATTATCATAGTGGACCACTCACCGTCCTTCACTTCATCTTTAGATGGACGGAGTTTTTTTTTGTTTGAAAAAATTGCAACCAAGTATATTATATCATCTCACAAGATGTTTATTGTTTGTCATTTATCAAAATTTATATGAGATAAATTTTGCGACATTCATTCATTCTAATTCAATGAGTTATCGTGACCTTCATATCCGTAAGGCAGAGAATTTATTGATGTCTTTGTTGTGCTATCGATAAATTCTGGAGATGAAAACATAATTGTAAGGCATTATCTTTATATGTTATATCTGCGTGGAGGAGAGTTTTTATAAAATTTCACTTAATAAATTATTGTTGTTGTTGACGCATACATTTATATACATTAATGTTGCTATTAAATCATAATTACTTACTCCCTTTGTCCCTAATTACATAGTAAATTTACCATTTTACCCCTATTAATTATGAAGTGGATGAAAAGTTCTGCATTTTTCAAAGTAATTAGTCATTTAATTGAGGGTATAATAGGTAAAAAAAATTGTCCTTTCTTGATTTGTCAAAATGGACAAGTAATTAGGGACAACTATAAAAGAAAAAGTGGACAAATAATTAGGCACAGAGGGAGTAACAAACAACTTGACTTTATGTATGATTTATTATATTATAAATATAAAGTGCGGACAGTTTCTATATTTTTGTAACAAAAAGAGAAAACCAATTTTCACATTGAAATAGATTTTATTTATTTATTTTTCCATTCCAATTCCGTTAAATTCTAGTCTTCGCGATATTGTTGAAAATTGACTATATGTTCAACAATTTAATCAATGATTTAAAATAAGCATAATTTTCACGTGGGGTCTACTTTTAATTTTCACATGTTACATGTTTAGTCACTTTACATACTTCACTGATTAATTTACTCTTTTTCTTCCAACTTCTTTTCACACTTGAGCAACAAGGAAGTGTTTTCTGTTATCCATTTTACCAAATTATTGAGTAAAATAATTTGAAATAAAAACATCAAAACTGAAAATTCAAATATTTTAATTTTTAATCTTAATATACTAGGTAAAAAAATTCTAATATATTGACTTTTAATAAGCGAAAAACCACCAAACAAAATAAAAGAAGAAAGTATATTACTTTAACTTGTGTATATATATCTTGAAGAGAGTTTATCACTTTAACTTGTGTATGTCTCGATCTTTCGTAATTCACCAAACAAGTTGTATTGGACATGCACAAATCTCAATTTACCTCATATATTTGTCTTTTGGCTACGTTATTATCGAGTTCGAAAGTCTGAGTACCTCGTGAACTTTATAAATCATGCCTTATTATATTAAAAATTTGTCGTAGTAGTGTTTTCACATGAAAAATTAGAAAATTCTCCACTATTTTAGCGAGAATTTGTTTCTCACCACCATATTTTCAGTAATCTAATAATTTGAGGAAATAAATAGAAAAAATTATATTTTATAGCATAATTTTTTATTAATTTACAATAAAAAAAACCTCTATTTTTTTTAGTAGTGTCCGAAAATGAGTCAAAAATCTATAAGAATAGATTAGAATGATGATTCATGGAGATGTGTCACTTACAAGAAAGTGGTGTCTCAATGGATCAGAATACAATAAATAATAGTAATGTTACTCTATCTATATATCACATAATATAGCAAAAATTTCATGTCCCCTCAATGAAATTGCTTTGCAAGTTGACTAGTTGCTCATATAATCCTTTTTGCTTGCTATAAAAATCTTATCACGTAAGTTTTTAATTATAAATATTACGTTTGGAAATGAAAAGTACACGTGAATGGGGGTACTACCTTTAATTATAATTTAAAAGGAAACACATATAAGTATCACTTTCATTCGTTCAACTATTTTGTATTCGAAATATACTGATTCAATTAATTTAAATTCATATTAAATAAACACATTAAGAATATAAAACACATAAAAACTTATATGGAGTAACGATTTTTCGAGAATAATCGATATTTAGAAACTCATTAAAAAGTATCCATTTTTGGTGCGTACCCTTAAGAGAATATTATGGATTTCAAATTTAAACGAGTGAAAAGAAATATAAAAAATACGGTCGAAATTCATATAATTGTCATGAATTTCAAACTTTAAAAAAATAAATGAAATATCATGGCAATTCCTAGCTTTCGTCCATGATGGAGTTTCTGGTTTTCCGTTTTTAAGTTTGAAATTCATAATATTGTCAACAATTTTAATTATTGAATATGTAGTTATTTTTTAATTAAAAATCTTAAAAAAATACATTTTCAAAATATAATGGTAAAACACTCATTGTCCAGAGGTAAGAAGTATTCAGGACGTGAATACAATATCTTTAATTGAGAACGAAGAGATCACAATCAATATTATAATGATTAATGATCCAATTAGGTCCTAATAATAATTTGTAACCAAATCCACACATTCTCTACCAAACCAAATTAAGCATTAATGAAATCGTTTGGGCAAGCACCGTCTCCTTTAAATGGACGACAACAAAGATATGGTAATTACGTAAAACAAAAACCATTCTTATTTAGTAATTAATGAATTAATCAACTTTATGCATTGTCAAGAAAACTCAAAAATGTTCTATCTCCTTTTATTCCATTCGTCCATTTTTAGTTATTTATATTCGACTTGACACACCTTTTAACAAACAAACAATAAAAGGAAAAAGATAATCTACTCTATTATTCCAATTGAGAAATGAATTATCTATTGATTTTCTAAACTTGACAAGTATTTTTAATATGTTGAAAAAATAAAGATGAACTAGCATGTCGATTGGTGGGGAACAAGTTATCGCAGGAAAACTAATTTCGGGATAAGTTATTCTACCAAGTATATGGATAATCGATAACTTATCTCATCACTATGACAAAAATGGTGAGATAAGTAATTCAATTACTACCTAATATCTCCAAACAAACACGGGCCTACATTTTATCCTAGAATTATACTTTATACGTCACACCGATCGAGCGCTAAGAGAATAATAAAACCAAAATTATTGGGAAATGAAATTAAGATTCAAATGATTGGCAACTGGACAGACAATGCAACCCCATATAAAAAGCAAGAACAACTAAGCAATCAATTATTTAATTTGAACACTAGAGAGCCTACTCCAATTTATGGGTACAAAAAAAAAATCTATTCAAAAACACGTCTTCCATTGACTTTTTTGTTATATATATTTAGTAAAAATATTATTGCTAATATTATTTGATTTATGACCATAATGATTAATACAAATTGGTTCATATATAGCATGATACTCAATAATCTCAACTTGGATCATATGATTGTAACAATTTAAAAGGACATACATATATCAAAATTGTATCAACTTTTTTGGTTCAATTATTTGATATTCAAAATCAATATATTAACTCAATTAATTCAATTTCGTACGGAATGAACCTATGAATAAGAAGGTAAAACATGTAAAATTTGTATAAACTAATTAATCACTTTTAAAATAATAATGGTCAATTATTCGTTCAGTAATGTCATAAAATAATTTGCGCAAGAGATGTGTCACATAAAAAGAATATCATTTATTTTGGTCCGGAGAGAGTAATTAGTCTTCTAAAACTAGTCAAAATTAACTCGATAATTAAGGAATGATTGTGAACAAGGACCAAGGGATTATGAACAAAAAGACTAATCAATTTCAACTTAATTGATCAAAATTCAAATTTCGAAGAATCCAGGAAGGACGATAATAATTTTCAAAAAGAGAATTACGTATTGACTTTTATTTAAACTAATTAATCGGTTAATTAATCAACATACATAAACATCATTTTCACGTGTTGTTGTGTATATTCATTGAAGTTTAATCTTTAAATTACTACCACTATTTCACACCATACAATTTTGTTGCTTTACTTACTTTCCAAGTGCTAATTAAATTGATGGGTTTAACATATATAAGCAAATCGTTTTCGTTTATCTAAGTTTGAAAAAACTTAGATTAAAAAACAATTAGTACTTGAATAACTTAAAATATTTCTCGAGTTCGAGTTCTGGGTATGGAGAAAATCTTATTGGGAGTGCCACTCCCGAATGTGCTCTCCAGTGCGCGATCTGAATTTAGTCGGGGTTCCAATGTGGGCTCCGGACACCGGGTGAGAAATAAAACAAAACTTAAACTATTTCTCTAGTTAAGGACACTATATTTTAAAATTTGAACGCATAACTTATAAATTAAGAGTGTTTTTTCTAAACTTTGTAGGTGCGTCAGACTCATGTTATAGAGCAACTTTCGAGAGCCTAAATAGCAAGCTATCTTTTTGGACTCTCTCTTAAAAAAGTAAGTTAGTATTATGTGGATCGATAATTCACATATATATCAAATATTATACTTATAAATTTGATCTTAACCAAAAGTTCGAGAAATATATATATATGCGAGTCGTTCTAATACATATTCAGATCGAAATATTAAGTTTCTATCACATACGCAAACACGCAAGTTCATGATATTTGACAATGATTAAGAATTAGTGAGAGTTAGACATGAGCTGTAAAGATTAATTGTACTTAGAATTTATTCCAACTTTTTATTGAGTCTAACATAAACCAATCATTTTTTAAGAAGACTTGTCAACTTTTTAAAATTTGATTCCAAGATATTAAAATACCTTTTCTATAGCCACTATTTTTTAATTAATTTAGAATAACCAAGAAAATTCTTGTACCTTGCTTTCTCTTTCTATCTTAGTCATAAGATTGCGATACAACAAAAGTGCATTATATTATTGGACTATATGTTAACTTCAAGGAATAAGTACTAAAAAATAATTATTTTAATCTAGTCAAAAAATAACACACAAAACTAATTAAAAGCCAACTTGTAAAGTCTTAAGTCTAATGAGTTGCCTTTTGAGAAAAGTGCCTAGCTAGTGTCAAATCAATTCTATAGCCCTACAAAAATATTTTACTATCAAAATCAATTTTCAGAATATTTTTACAAATGAAAAGAAAAAAATTTAGGACTTCTAGAGTTACAAATGATTTCTACAAAATGATTAATTAGTTCTAAAAATAAAAGAACATTAATGAAAAACAGCCTATTTTACTTAATTATAAGAGTTCACTATTTACGCTACAAATAAAATAAGGATTAAAGGAATAACTATTTGTAATTTGATTTGCGATTATATGTTATAGTTACAGACGAATTTACTATTATTATTCAAGAGGAGCTAATATACACATTTTTATTGAAAAACTATGATTCTTCATGTATTTAATTTTATTTCTTAGTAAAAATTTTGACACGTGATATTTCTTTTAAAAAATGTAGCTTAGCTTTTCCCAATATTTTATCCCTATTGTCATGATAATGGATTAATGATCAATATTGTATAACTAAGTCCTTCATAAGTAGGATATTTGTATAAAATAACATACATATATCTGTATAGCTCTAATCAACTATGAAGTGACCCCTACGTATTAAATTATTCTAGAATTAAGATTCAAATTGTTATCAATTTGACATATATATTTATTGTAAGCTCATATTTAAAGCAAGAACAACTAAGCCAGCATTGTTTAAGCACACTAGAAGATCCTACTCGAATGTATTACTAATAAATAATCTATTCTAGAAAAAACATGTAATGTTTATATGTTAAATTTCCTCAATTTTTCATGTATTTACTATTTTCATTAATAATTATTTTTGGCTCCGCCCATAAACATGATATTTTAAAATTTTAACATTGAGTTGTTAATAAGTAACAAATATGATACATCTAGCATCTTTATATTGCACAAGAAAGAAAATTACGACTATAGTCTATAGGCCATTAGGCAATCTAACAAGAAAAAAAATCTTCTAATCTACTCATTTTCATTTAGGGTGCGCTCAACACGTAGAGGAATATTTTTAATTTTTTTTATTATTTGATGGATCAAAATTTTAGAAAAACTTTTTTTTTCTTTCTAAAAATGAATTCTCTTAATAAAAGAAAAAAAAATCGACAAAAGTCATTTATGTTGATTGTGCACATATTTCAATTTTTTCATATTCAGTTCAGAAAATTTTTGAAAAATATTTTCTCTCAAAAGACAATTTGAGATCCTTCAACACATCTTGTCTTTTCTCCACCATGAATATATATATATATATTTATATAAGTTACTTATGGATCGAATATAAGAAATCAAAATAAATTTAAAAACTCACTTATATTCGCGGAACATATTCTCATTCATACCTAACATACCCTTAATTCCATTTACTTTTCTTGTATTTGTTTAAAAACTACTTGTCCTCTAACTTGTTTCTCATGTTTATCCAAACCTAGAAGATAAGAAAACTTACTTATCTTGTTCAAGATTTTTCTTTGAACTTATTGCTAACACAATAACAATATTGTAGCACCACAAAAATTATTTTGGTGCAAACAATAACCACAAAAATAGAACTCTAAAGTATATATTAAAATTTTGTCCAACAAGTGTTGATATTCCTATGGTTATTATTGTGAATGGACCCACAAGGCACCACAAAATTTAACTTTGCTCTTATTTGATGACTCATTAATGACCAAACACTATAATTTCTCATTATTTAATTTTCTGGAATCTCCTGACTATGCATCCACCCTTCTCCTATATACTAGTTATTAGGTTCCCGCGCCAACGCGGGCCCAATGTATATTACTTCCTTCGTCTCATTTTATGTGAGGTAGTTTGATTCGCCACGGAGTTTAAAAAAGAAATGAAGACTTTTAAAATTTGTGGTCCAAAATGAATGATATAAATTTGTATGACTGTAAATTATTTTATTAAGGGTAAAATAAATATTTTATAATCAAATTGTTACTTAATATAGAAATGTGACATTCTTTTGGGACTGACTAAAAAGGAAAGTAAATAACATAAATTGGGAGTAGTTCTTTGTTTCAATTTATGTGACACCGATGAAATTTGGAGAGTTATATAATTTTTTGTATGTGATTTTGTTAAATATATTTTGAAGTTGTTAATTTATTGTGATTTATAGCACTTCTTATATCATTTTCAAATAATATATATTACTCTTTCTGTTCCATTTTATGTGACGTAGGTACTTTTATGAAACTCAACTAAATTTCTTATATGATTCTTAAATATTTTTAGTTGTTATTTTACTTTAATTTACGTTACTTTTTATGTTATTTTCAAACAAACTTCTTATGTTTCAATATGGAATTAAAGAGTCAATAAAATTTCTTTTATGATTTTTAATTATGTTTTTTTAATATCTTATATTATTACATTGTGATTTTAAGTACTTTTTATGTAATTTTTAAATCTAGAACAAATTAAAAGAAAAACAAGGAAAAATTTAAATGAAGAAAGTACTAAAATTTTCAAATAATCATATTTCTATATTAAAATGTTAAAAACTTTAAAACTCCACATATATGCAGAAAATCATATACGGAAGACAAAATAATTTTTAAAATATATATTAAAGCTCTTTCTAATAATATCACATATTTATTCTATTTTTCAAATAATATATATTTCTCACTCAATCTCAATTACGCAGTACATATGAAATTTCGAGAGTTAATCAAATTCTTAGTACTATTTTAAACTATATTTTAGTACTATTTATATAATTTTCAAATAATATATGTTACTACTCTATTATATTATGCAATACATGTGAAATTTCAAGAATTAACCAAAATTTTAATATTTTAAATTGATTTTTAGTACTATTTTTGTAGTAAATAGAGGAAGTTGAAGAAGAAGGGCAAATCGGTCAATTGACTGACTAACCCTAAGCTCCTAAACATTCTCACTTCTAAATGGAAGCACGGGCACAATATCCGTTAAATTGTTAATTATTATGATTTATAATATTTTTTACATTATTTTCAAATAATATATGTTATGTATTTTTAAATACTTTAAGTTGTGATTAATAATATTCTTAACGTAATTTCAAATAATATATGTTACTCCATTTGTCCCAATTTATGTGACACATGTGAAATTTTGAGAGTTAATATGTTTTTCAAATATTGTAAGTTGTTAACTATTGTGGTTTATGGTATTCTTAATGTAATTTTTCAAATAATATATGTTATTCCCTTCGTCTTAATTATACAATTCGCGTAAAATTTTGAGAGTTAATCGAATTTGTAATATTTTAAATTTATTTTTTAGTACTATTTAAAAAGGAAAAAATTAAAATATAATGAAAGAGGAGTGTATAAAAGTAGGTGGGCCATATTTGTGATAGGTGGGCCATCTTCAAAAACCAAATATAAAAGTAGGTGGGCCATCTTGGTGCCACGTGTCGAAAGAAGAGTGAATTTTATTCACTCTTCTTATATAGTAAAATAATTATATATAGTAATATATATGATATATGATTTAAATAAAATAAAAGTAGGTGGGCCATGGTGCCACGTGTCGAAAGAAGAGTGAATTTTATTCACTCTTCTTATATTTAATATATTATTATATATAGTAATATATATGATATATGATTTAAATAAAATAAAAGTAGGTGGGCCATGGTGCCACGTGTCGAAAGAAGAGTGAATTTTATTCACTCTTCTTATATTTAATATATTATTATATATAGTAATATATATGATATATGATTTAAATAAAATAAAAGTAGGTGGGCCATGGTGCCACGTGTCGAAAGAAGAGTGAATTTTATATATTTATTATAGATATATATACTATTATATATAGTAATATACATGATATATGATTTAAATAAAATAAAAGTAGGTGGGCCATGGTGCCACGTGTCGAAAGAAGAGTGAATTTTATTCACTCTTCTTATATAGTAATATTTATACAATTTTAAAAAAAATTATTTTATAAATTAATTTAAATTCACATCAAATACATTTATAATCAAATAGTTTATCAGTTGAGGTGATAATTCTAGAATAAATATGTTGTATATATAAGTAATTCTATCAAATATGAAAAAAGACTGAAATGATTCATATATATGAGGGTTATAGTAGACTTAAGGAGAGGAAGAAGTATGAGTGTGAAGATCGATTATTAGGATAAAAGGTCAGTAAGTTATCATTTTAACTTGTTATTATTATTTCTTCTTTTTCTTTCTTTAAATAAAAAATCTATCGAAAATAATTTCATCGCTTTAATCCCAATTTTTTTGAGTAAATTTTAGGTTTTTTTTGATAACCAAAAAAAAAAAAAAAAAAAAAACCTAAAATTTATTTTTTTGAGTAAATTTTAGGTTTAGCAAGCATAAAAATCATATTAGCGCTCATATTGCTATGGAGCATAAGATTTGTATAAAAATCGTAGGCAACTTTGATTTGTATAAAATCGCAAACATCTAATTTGTATAAATCGTAGTGATTTATATAAATCGGGCATATGTGTCTATGAAAATGACGTTTGTATATGTATATGTTCTTTGTGTTTGTATATCTGCATAAAATTTGAATTCGTATACAATTGAATCGTGTTAAAACAATTGTATTTGTATATTAAATCTCTCTCTCGCTTTATACAAACACAAATTATACATTGTATTTTGTATAATTTGTGTTTGTATAAAGCGAGAAAGAGAGAAAGACAAAAGAGAACAAGGCAGGGAAAAAATTGTATTGTATAATTTTAAGTGTATAGGACGAAGAGATATGTATCTGTATTTGTATATACAGTTTTCTCTCGCTTTATACAAACACAAACACAATTTATACATTTGTGTTTGTATGAAGTGAGAGAGGCGATCGAGATTTCTGGGGAGAGAGGCGAATGACAAAATGTTTGCTACGGATTAGAATTAAATGAAACTATGATTATAACATTTAATTTGAATTAATAATTTGTTATTTTATGCAATTTTCCTACTATTTTTTTCTTCCTAAAGTTTATGCACTTTGTGACGTGTCACAACATTTTCTATTCCTTATCCAATACATTTCTTCCACGTCATTCTCAACAACCCCAAATAAAATTATTTTATTACCCCTTTAGCCTTTCTTCTCCACCATTATATACCCCTCCTTCTTCCCTTTTACAAACCCCTCAATTTCTTGTTTTCTTCACAATTTTTTTTTCTAACCAAACAGTTCCTTAATTATCTTCATTTCTTCTTCTTCTTCTTCTTCCTCTCATTGGGTCAAAAACCCTAAAAATGGAGTTCCCTGAGATCAACATGATCAGCGATTTTGAAGCAGGGGTGAAATGTCTACAAAACCCATCTCTGGTTTCTCGATTCTTTTCACTTTCTCCCATTGAAAAAGTACCCCAAGTTTACAGTTTCTGGAAATGGGGTGCTTTAATTCTCGCCATTTTAGCTACTTTCAGCAGCTTAATAAGAAAGATCAAGCTATTATTCATTTACGTTCGTAGAATGAAACCTTCTGCTGAACCCCTTCTTCAATATCTAGGCGAAGACTTCGATATTTCCGATGACGACGATGAAGATGATAAATGCTCGTCGGCGGCGGCACCGTCTTCGGATGATGAGGATCTATTAGATCAACAAATTGATGAGGATTTTACTGTTGCGGGGTCGTGTTTTTATTTCAGGGAAAAAGGGCAAAATAGGAATTTGAGATTCCGGCGGCGGAGAAATAGCTTCGAGAGGTTTCCATGGACGGAATTTTCTGCCGGAAAGAATGTTGTGAAGCTATGGGATAGTTTAGCTTTAGGATTAGATTATGAATACGAAGATTTATCGAAAAGTGTAGTTTCGTTATGGGATTTGAATCAGGAAGAGAAAATAGGAAATTTATTTACTGGGTCTTCTGAGGTACCGTCGGTGGCAATGGCGTCGCCGTCTGTGGTTTTGTCAACGGAAGTGAAAAACGACCGGAACGGTGTTGTTTTAGCTGCGTATGATACAAGGATGAAAAGTAATTCTCCGGCGATATGTGCTGACTGGGGTAAAGGATCAGGGAAGGTCGTCGGAGTTAATGGTTCCGGCGTCGGAAAAGTTTACGTCAGAAATGAAGCCGCCGGGAAGTTGACGGTCGGTGATTTGAGAAACGTGAAAACGCTGTTAGAGTAAATTGACGGTGACACGTGGTGGGACGCAGACGCCGTTATTGTCGAGGAGAAATTTGACGGTTCAAAAAAATGAGAAAACGCGGCGAGGACTTGTGTTTTTTCTAGAAAGGGTAAAATCGTCAATGAACACATGTCTGTTGTATCTCTCTGTATATAATTAATTATTTTCGACAATTATTGAAAATGATGATAAATTAATGTTTGGTCAAGCTTTATTATTATTTTTCTACATTTAAATTGTTTATGTCTCTTTATAAATATTCTAAATCTGATTTTCTTCGTGAATTATTGTTGATTAGTTTGTTGAGTTATTTTATTTTTGTTTCTTAGCTGGTGATTCTACCAAATTCAATTAATTATATATAAGTGGTCCTTTTGTCAATAATTAAATATTTGTTAGCCAGTTCAGCTAGTTTAAGTAGCCAAGTTTAATCTTTAATCACAATTTTATGAATGGGTTTAAACAAATCACATGGTTACTAAGAAATGATAGATAAAATTATGTCTGTGTTGACTTATGATTTTACGCGAACTGAAATTTTATAAGAAAATGTTAGATTAAAGTAGTTATTGTAGTTATTAAATGACGATTTACCATTTTGTATGTGAGGCTGAATAATATATAAACAAATAATAGACGTGAATCTAATGTTGTCCGAAAGGATAATTTCCTAAAATTCTACCATGAACTAAAATCTGAATGATGGTTTCGAAAAAAGTTATTTGTGAAAATCACCCTAAAGGCAAAAATGCTCCTTATTGACATTTTATTTAATTCTAAAGCTCGAAATCAAGATATTCGATTTAGGATGGTGGATCTCTTTTACTAAGGGCACATCCTTTGGTGGAAAAATGTAAATTGACTATCCTCTAGAACAAAAACAACATTAACATGGTATGAATAAGTTTGACAAAATTGAGTAACTTTTATTAATCAGAATACACAATTGATGAAGAGAAAATAAGAATGATTACATTAGCAATGACCATTCTTTTTTGTGCTTATATTAGGATTCGTCTAAATTTAAATTTATCTATTGCATACCCATTTTTGGAGCATCAACTTCAATAAAAAAAAAAAGAATGTATCTTATTCAGAAAGAAGTAAATTAGAATCATCCTACTACAATTTACGCAGATAATAATAGCCACTTGAATAGAATATGATCAATCTTTTTCAGAATTGCTTGTACAAATCAAACTGTGTGATAGCAACAATTCCAAGTAAACAACAAAGCTTGTGGTGGAGTGGTGAGTATTCTTTCATCTCTAACCATAAGTCTCAGATTTAAGTTTCCTTGGATACATAGTCACTTTTGTTAAGTGGAACTTCCCGATGCAAATTCAAATTTAATCAAACTTTCATGTGGATACCAAACTAGGGATGTGGGATCAGAAAAACAATTTCAAGTAATCACAAAAATCATGTTAAGTGGGTGCATTGTTTTTCATAAATGAATCAAACACTTTTAGCTGTCATCCATAATAATACAACAATAACATCAACCACTCAATTTATTTGTCTTAACTCATCACAATAAATACATAGGACGACAACAAAAAATGAGGCATCAAGTAGACAATTTCATCAGTGGGCCTTATTTTGGTTGAAAAAAGAAAAAAGTATACTTTTGTTAAAGTAGTTTCCATGCTGGATTATTGTTGATTGTTAAACCTGTTATTATAAATTTGATATGAATGCGTAATTTAATAATATAAGTAGTTAGTATACATAAGTTAAACTCGAACAAAATATTATTTCATTTAACAGACAAGCTTAACTTGAACACATTTAATATTCTCGTATTCTACTATAGCTCCGCCCCTATGTGCATGAACTATCAGGATTGATATAGGAGTTAAAATCATAATGAATATTGTTTGGTGATAGAACACTTTATCTACTTGATAGCCTATTTTTATGTGCATCTGAACTAGTCGGGAAAATGAATTTCGAACAACCGAACACCTAAAAAGAAAGAAGAAATAGAAGAAAGTTGGAGGAAATGATAAGGATTAAAATTTCAAGTAAAGTTTAAATAAATTTATGTTCATGAAATTCTATTATAATAAAGAAAAAATCAAAAGATAAAAAGGATTATTTGCACCATATGGCTTTTTTCTAAATCTTGTTTTTAAATTCAGTTTCCATTCATATAATGGCCTATAATTCTACCTTGGAATTTAGTTGGATGAATTTTTATTCTCATAGAAAATTTAACCCAATGAACTAAAAAAGAATTGAACAAAATTAGTTGCCTCAAAAGGGTTATTTGTGCAATTGTGCTACATAATAAAAGAAAGAATTGATGAAGTAAATGGCTAAAGTGCAAATGCTGAATCAGAGGAATATTGGGCTTGGCCCATTATTTGTTAACTTACTTTGTGAAGAAGCCCATATCTATATTGGGCTGATAGGTGCCCAGTCCCGGCTTAGGCTGGGCACCAATCAGCCAACTATTATCTTTTGGAATGGAAAGAAAGAACGAATGGTCGTAGATAACTGATTCAAATTTGTGAAAAAGATTATATGTAAATGAGTAGTTAGATTATGGGTTCTCAGAGTAGACGGAATGGAGAATGAATGAAATAGAATAGTTTGGAAGAACCGTACGATAAGGAAAGTGGACTTAGCCCAATGATGTTAATAATTGTAATTTGTTAACAATTATCTAGCCCAAAACTTAAGCCCATGAACCAAAATAAACTGTTAAGTTGAAAGAAATGGCCACTTCTTGTTGGTGTTAATTAAAATGTAACGCACCATTAAAAAAAAGTAAATCTCTACATTTTTATATGTAGCTTCCTAATCTTTTTAACTACTAATACAAAATTTTAATTTGTTAAAACACACACACAAACTAAATTACACGTGGCCCCATCATGACAATCCATAGATCTTTCGATCAAATTAAGTTTCACGAGGCCCATTACCACGATGAACAATCAATTTTGGAGAGTGTGCGCAAGCATGCATGAACCAAGTGTCATGCAATTATTTTTTTATGTTTGTGTTGCTCAGACTGTAAAAAGTGCAATCGCCTTCATCTTGAATCCGTTAAAATTGCATTATTTTTGAAGAATTTGACATAAATTCAGTACGTTTTTAGAGTCTACTTATGACCACCAGGCCTGTATTTACTGGTCATGTACTAAATTATTTCTGTAATATAAATATAGTTGCTTGAATTATAAGGAATGACAACTACTACATATAACATGTGTTGATTAATTAAATTTATCAGTTCATGCTTTCTAGCTAGTAAATAAGAATTGAGTCACATAATAGGGACAAATTAAAGGTAAAAATGTTTTTATTTTATTAATATATCTGGGGAAAGGAACATTACCCTGTTGCACAAATATTAAAAAATGTTGAGCATGCATAAAACCCAACAAAAATATATACTTTCTGATCATTGTGATTTGTGCCTATAAACAGTCATATATGACAGTCAAAATTAAGAACATTATTTATTGTAGTATGGTGGGTAAAATGTTGAGAGACGGATTCAGAATTTAACGGATTCATCGTCCCTTTAAGATAACTTCATTTTTCTCTCAGTAGCGGAGAGAAACTTGCTTATTTTCTTGAATTGCTCAGTGAGCTTTTCAAAATAAACATGGTATATAAAAAAATTTATATTTGATTTTGCTCAACCTAAAGTTATATGTTTGATAATCACCGATAACTTTAGCGCAAATTCTATTTTTGTATCAATAGTCTATCAAGAATCCAATAAATAAACATAATTGTGATTTAGAATTCATAAATACTAAAAATCTTGCTCCACCTGACTCTAATTAATATATGCTTCGTGTAAAAATTATTAAATTCTGATGAATCGTAGATATATATATTTTGTAGTACATGCATGGGGTTGTGTAGGATCATGCGCAAATGGAAGCATAAACGCACGCCAACTGACCAAAACCCACTTCTTTATGCACTCCCTTCTTAATTCATTGGCTTGGGAAATACAATATTATTGAGCTCACTCACCGTTTATTTTTACTTATTCATTATACTTAAAGTAAATATTTAATTTTATTTGTTCCGTTTAAAGAATACAGAGGTAATTTACTATTTTATCCTTGTTATCAAGTAATATAATTATTTCTAACATATATAATTAAGAATGATATAGTAAATTAAATTACTCATTTATTAATTAATTCTTCACGAATGTGCCAAGTTAAACATGGACGGAGAAAGTACTTATTTTTTTTTAATTTAAATGTAAGATACTGTACTCCTTTATGACTCCCCATTCGATATTTTTGTCTTTCACTCTTTCTATTCTTCTTGGATCCCATTAATCGTAGCTTCCATATTTTTTTTTTGGTTTCTCGATCGGTGTTCAAAGTCTCCATGGTAACTTTTATCGTCATTTTATGTTTCCTTCCAATTGAACTGGTTAAATTCTTATTTTTAATGCACAAATAATAATATATAAAAAAAAATTTTATCTGATATATGTATGATATTTATGTTGAAGTCCAATCAATTCTTTCAGTACTAAGAGTCAATAAAATCCACATATAGCACATTGTTAAACCTAATACACATCTATGTATTGCATAAGTTCCATAGTGCTCGTTATCAAGTATTTTTGGATGAAAGGAGTAAAAGATTATTTTTTGTTATAATAAAACATCTTATTTTAAATTAAACCAACATGTCTAAGTTCAGCCGCTGCAAATAATTGAAGCTGCAGTTTGGAAGGCATGCGATTCTATTTTAGTCTAAATTTAATTTATAGTTAGAGTATTTTTTTTAAACTATATATTAGGACATATTAAGGGGCTTAGTATTATTAATCATTAATTAGCTATATAGGGGTTACATGCATACCACCATTGTTTGCCTTAGCATGTAATTTGATGATCTCAAACAAATTAGTTAACACTAGCTAGCTCAACTAATTATGCATTGTGACATCATAATCATTTGATATGTTGTAAATAATTATGAGAGTGTGTCGACTAGTGGGGTTTACAGAAAAATACTCATACATTTTAGGCGATAATATTTTTATTATTATTATTTTTATTCGTGGTTTCCGGGTGTCGCTTTGCGAACCCGACTAGCTGTACCCACCGGGTCCCACTGTTTCAAGGCGGGTGCACCACAGTTAGTTCCACGGGGCCCTGGAGACGCGGCCGGTTTGTAATGCGTCCAGTGGCCCTGCTGGGGCTCGAACTGGCAACCTGAATTTAGGCGATAATAAGTTCTTAAGAAAACACACATCAATTTTAGATGAATCACACATCAGAAGACAAAAAAATAAAAGATTTTATATCAGACATATTGAATATGATTGTCCAAAAAAGCTTGCTCCTTTAATTCCTTTAAAACTTCTTATATAGTTATTTAGGTAACATGTGATAAAAGAAAAATAAGGTTCAAACTAAAGCCACTTTTGTGTAAATAAAGACCATAAGTTATAAGCTAGATATGTTCACCAAAACCATAATTTATATATATAGTTTTTGATATTATTTTCAAAGAGTTGAACCAACAAAAATACATTTTAATTAATTTCAATTAAAACCTTGTTTGGAGGGTTGTTACTTTGTTATATTGTCGTTTTCCATCGTGAAAAAATACATTTTGATTGTTAGTTAAATTTTAGGGAATTGTATAGTTGAAATCTATCGTGAAATAATGACGAAAAGTTTTATTTCAATGAGATTTAGGTGATCACAATCTTGCCTTAACATTTTTAGGTGATCGCAATATTGTCTTAATATTTTCTTCTCAAATCATCCAAATTTTAAAAATACTACATTACATGACAACGAAAAAAGATACAATTATCACAAACATTTTATTCATTACGACAATATAGCACAGCACAGTACAATCTTCATGTTCGGTAATACAACTTGTCTTTCCCAAATTTCCGTTGCCGGAATCTTGCTGTTTCCCGGCGACATCGTCGGCGGTAAGCTTCCATAGCCTCTACTCGTTGGATATTACACATCTGTTTCCCCGTTAGATACCTCGTGTTTTCGTTTATCCTTTTCACTTCTTCCGGTATCCTCAACCCAGTGCTCCGATCGGAAAACTCATTTTTGAGTTCGTCGTACATCCCATCGATTCGTTTGCTTAGAAACCGATTCAGAACCGGTCTCGATAGCGAGGCTTTGATTAAGGGATTCGACCCGTCGATGATAAATGGTAGTTTCCGTCGATTATTGATATCGGAGACTCTGTTATTATCTATAAACCATAAATCGGAACTAGAAAACTCCGGATCGGGAAGTTCGCCGAGTAAATGGTGATAACCGCCACGCCGTTCACCTTCAGAGCGTGTAAACACTTGAATCTTATCGGAATCGTTAAAACACTTGGCGCTGTCGATTGTTAGTTTCGATTTGCCAGTAGCAGTAGGTCCCATTATAATAACAAGACCCATTTTCTGTTTGTGAGAGTGGCGATGTAGAGAGAGAAATAAATACAGGTGAATTCCCAAAATTATAGGAATATTGGGCTTGGGCTTGGGCTTGAACCAACCTATTATCTCTACTTTGTAATGAAGATGTAACATAAGAGCCCAATAATGATGTGAGGCCAAGAAATGTTGGACAATATGTACATGCGTTTAAGATTAACTTACACAAATTTCACGAGTTATCATTTTGGTGTTTTCAGATACATGTATCTTGAAATACATTGCACATGTATCAAGGATACACAACAAATCTCGCCCGCAACTTTCCTATGTATCTAACATGTGAATTGTACTAGATATATACAAATACATAACGAATCTAGCTCGCCTCCCTCCTCATATCGTTCACCTCTCTTGCTATTTTAGTGTAGAAGGTAGCAAAAATATATGTATCTAAGGGGTCGTTTGATAGAGTGTATAAAAATAATGTTAAATAGAGTGTATCAACAATGCATGTATTATTTATGCTTGCATTAATTATACATAGATTATTTTAATGCATTATTTGGTTTGATGCATTAAAAATACAAAGATACCCTTGACTTTTATGGTGGAAAAGATGTAAAAAAAGGTGTAATTTGGGTCTTTTATCATATTAATGCATGCATTGCTAATACCTAGAAATAGAGTTTATAATTAATACAAATATTAGTTATACATAAATTTTAAAAAAAAGATACTAATAATACACAAGACTAATACATGCATTATTTCATAATATATATGCATCTTGGTTAACTAATTTTGTCAGCTCATGGTATCTAGTCTAAGTAAGAAAATGAGTCATATAGAAGGGAAAAGGTTCCTTTTTAATTTTTTTTTAATACTATTAATATTATGTGGCATGGGAAAGACACAAATATATAAATACTGAGCATGCATAGAACACAACAAACATACCTTTTTTTGTGCATACTAAAACAGTCATATATATGATTTCGTATTGCGATATGAAATTACATATTTAAATGCCTTTTAGTTTGTAACTTTTGTGGGCGAAATAGTGTGCAAGTATATATATGATCAGTGTTAAATTAGTTCAAAAAATTTCAGGATTCAATATATTAAAAAATAAACACATGAAAAGTCAGTGAAATTCGATGTTTATACTTAAAGGAATTGTTAGCAGTGGACAACTTTCGGCAGTAAATAACAAAATCCGTTGTTATTGAAAAATTTATGTTAATTTCAAGCTATTTAGCGATAGTTTAGCAACAAAAGAAAACTCATTCGCAATTTTTAATTTAATTTTCTGTCGAAAGAGGTTTTAATTTCCCTACTTTCAGCGTCATAAAGAATTAGGTAATATACTATTTCAATATTACTCTTATCATTAAGTAACTATATAAAATACAAATCGTTTTAGATTAGATTTTCAAAATATATCAAATAAATTAGTAATATAAATTCCTAATAAATATTTTTTGTAGAATGTCAACTATCAAGTCAATAGGGCCAAATTTTAAATAAATAAATAAATAAAGGGAATAATTATTAATTTGTAGCATGATTGAAGAGCACTTATTTGTTAGTATATTACAAGTTAAATTATACTAACCATGTAAATTATACTAACCATGTAATAAAATATTTGTTTTATGAATATATATAAGTTTAAATTGGAATATGAAATAGTGTATGAGGGTTGCCGCATGGGTTCTATTGGGATCATGGGCTAAAAAAAAAAACCGCACGCGTACTGACCAAAACCTAAGGCATTGGCAATAGAATACTACTTTTGGGGTTCGGATTTCGAGAGTATATATTTATTAGGTATGAGGATAATTCTGAGAGAAGTATCGAAAATAATTTTGAACTTTAATAGGTTTTCGATCTTGTAACAAGAGTGAAATATACTGCTAATTTTTTTTGAGTTTAAGAGTGTTTTTAACACATCTTAATTTTTTATTAAGAGTCTTGTGCTCCTACAAGAGTCTGAGACCACTTGTTATATTATGTGGTAGATCCAGATTGTATCTAAGTTTTGTTAGTCAAGTAAAATAATATTTTCAAGACTGTCAATAGTTCGTGAGTAAAATTAATGATTTGCAATGTTTTCAATATTTCTCTCTATAATTATGGTAGTTTTAAAGTATTTTTTGTTAGAGGTTATAATTAATGATTTGTCTTTCACTCTTTCTGTTCTTCTTGGATCTCCTCCCATTAATTGTGGTTTCAGTCATCCCTCGAATATAATTCTACATGTCATGAAAAATGTAATAGCGAAATAACTATAATTATTAATAAAAATAAATTAGAAATTAAGTAAAAATTATTTATTGATTTTATAAAATAGGCAAGTATTTTTAGACATTCAAAATAATATAGTTGTCAACTATTATTGAATGGAGGAAGTATAAGATAAATTCACTAGTATGATGGTTCAAAAAGCTAGCTAACTCTAGCTCCTTTAATTCATTGCGATTATCATCATAATTATCCCATGTATTTTGGTATGAAAGTATTAATTTCTTTTCACCTTAGAATGATTTGTGTTATGTGCACACTAAAATTAGAGACCTTTATGTGTTTGGTTAAATCATTACTTGTTCATTATATTGTAATGACATGAAATTTACAGATAGCACAATGTTTATGAGTTCTTTCTATATTGCTAATTAACAAAACTCATATTAAATCTGTGGTTACTAAAGTATTTAAATATATATATATGACTGCTAAAAGTGTGATTTATGAGGAAATATATACAACAAGTCAATAACTATATTATTTTTTTAATTTAAAAATAAATTGATTTTTTTTTTTAGTTAAAATGTATTAAACTTAAAAGGATAAAATGTTTAAAAAGGTGAAATTACATTTAAAAAAAAATATCATTCTGATCAAATTTTCTGACAAAAAAACTTTGAAAGAAATAGATAAATAAAAAGTATATTTTAATGGAATTGGTGTGATCTCATTGTTACATTGGTATGAAAGTATTATTCCCCCCCCTAGAATGATTTGTGTAATGTGTGCACTAAAATTAGAGACCTTTATGTTTTTGGTTAATTCATTACATGAAACTTACAGATTTACAGATAGCATTATGTTTATGAGTTCTTTCTATATTACTAATCAACAAAAGTCATATTAAACAATAGTTGAATCTTAGAACTGTGGTTTACTTAAAAGTTCATATCTATCTATCTCACTCTCTATATACTTTAATATAGTATAATTTATAGGAAAATATATACACAAATCAATAACACGTACAGTGATTTCTGATTTTATTACAATGTAATCTAAGAAAACTTTGAAAATATATATAAATAAATTTATTTTTAGCAAACCATCCATTTGACTATCTTGGATCCGTAGTCGCACAACACATACTCTATATATTCTTAATTACTTGTTCACTTTTCATTTTTTAGTTGTCCCTAATTATTTGTTCATTTTGACAAATCAAGAAAGGGCAATGTATTTTTACCTATTATACTCTCAATTAATTAAAACTTCTTGAAAATCTTAAATTTTTAATGCATCTACTTCATAATTAATATGGGTAAAATGATAAACTCACTATCTCAATAATTATTTTCTTAATAGATGTGTTAATTCAAAAGTGAACAAATAATTAGAGACTTTATTGATATTATTGTCAAAGATTTGAACCAACGGAAATACATTTTAATTAATCGCGATTAAAACCTTGTTTGTATTGTATCTTCTAAATCTACATCATTAGGTAATGATGAAAATTTTATTCGATGTGATTTAGTATGATCGCATCATTACATTAATATTTTATTCTCATTCATCGTAACTCTAAATCATCCAAAGTATTAAGGAGAAGTATACAATTATCACAAACATTTTTTTATTCATTAGGATAATACAATACGGTAAAATACAACACAATACATTATCAAACAATACGGAATAACCCTCCAAACAGTGTTAAGAGCTGAAGGAGTAAAAAGTTTCACAATCTTCATGTTCGGTAATACAACTTATCTTTCCCAAATTTCGTTCGCCGGAATCTTGCTGTTTCCCGGCGACATCGTCGGCGATATGCTTCCATAGCCTCTACCCGTTGGATCTTCCACATCTGTTTCTCCGTTAGATACTTCGTGTTTTCGTTTCTCCCTTTCACTTCTTCCACTACCCCCAACCCAGTGTTCTGATCGGAAAACTCATTTTTGAGTTCGTCATACATCGTCTCATCGAATCATTTTCCCTGGTACCGATCCAGATCTGGGTTGAAGAAGAAGTGATGACAAAGCTCCTTTGATTCATACTGAACCGGGTTCCACTTATCGAAAACGTCGAGATCCGGGTTGTACCGGTTCGATGAAGGATTTAGACCCGCCGACGATTGATGGGAGTTTTGGTCTGCCGGAGACTCTGTCATCATCTGTGCACAGAAAATCGCGGAGTAAATGGTGAAAAAAGCCACGTCGTTCAGCCACTGAGCTTTTGTTGGTCTCAACGCCAAAACTAATCCTATTTGCGAGGTAGATTGTTAGTTTTGGTTTGGCAGGAACAACAGCAGTACAATCCATTTTAACAACAGCATCCTCCATTTTTCGTTTGTGAGGGTGACGATGTAGAGAGAGAAATAAATACAGGTGAATGAATATTGGGCTTGGGCTTGAGCCTATTATCTCTACTTTGTAATGAAGATGTAACAGAAGAGCCCAATAATGATGTGAGGCCGAGAAATATTGGATCAAAGCGGACAATATGTGCCATGCGTTTAAGTATAAATTTGGGAAAATTAGTAAACTAATCACAATTCCTAACTTAATTAGTAAAAACATCTACACTTTAAAATAATTATTTAAAATGTCAATATTTTAGAAAATAATTTGTATCCAAATACTATTATTTGTCTTTCCTTTCATTTCTCAAAATAGTCCAACATGAAATACATTCACTACCCATTTAGACTTCTTCCTAGGCTTTAATACAATTAAATTTATTTTCCATCTTTCACGTTTTCAAAATTTTTCTCTTTCATCAAATTTTCACCATTATTCTCTCCCTCATTGTTGAAGAAAAACTAATTATTCAAGTTCATACCAATTTGTTCAAATCTATCAATTAATTCAAGAAATCTCGTCATCATTTATTTTGCGAGATTTCATGAGATTTTGTTTTCAAAATCACAAATTATGTTGAATTTTGGATTGTATGTATTACGATTTTTTTTTTAATTTTTATGTGAGTTTGTTAACATACTCATCAAATATTTATGCATCTCGGAATTTTAGTATTTTAAACACTATTTTTCGATTTTTTGTGATTTTGTTTTCATATTTGAGATTTAGTAGATTGTAATTTGTAGTAATCTACATTAGCATTCATACATAATATATTGTTTGATTTTTTTTATATATTCATATTTAATAATTTCGAATTTTGCTTATAGGGTTACTAATGCACAAGTGAACACAGATTCAGATTTGATTTTGGTGAAAAAAATCGGAAAAAGGAAACATAGCAAACGAAGAAGAAAGAGAGAGTCAGAGAAGAAGGTTGCAAAATTGTATTTATACCAGAATAGTATTCATATTAATTTTTGTTTGTCAATTGTTTTTCTTTTACTCATCATTTGTATTTTTATTAAGAACATTGTATTTCTTTTTTAGTTTGTAGTCATTCAAATAGGTATTTCAAATGGATTTGTATTTCTTAACCATAGATGTATCCTATTTTTTAACAGTCAATTTGTATTTTTTTTTAGAATATTGTATTCTTCCTCAACATATTATATTATTTTCACTATGTATGCTATTTGTTTTCTAGAATCTTGTATCCCTATTTCTTTCATAGTCAATTTGTATTATTTTTTTAGAATATTATATCCTTCCTCAACAGATTGTATTATTTTCACCATGTATGCTATTTTTTTCTTCCAAAATCTTGTATTCTTTCATAAATTATATTTATATGTAATGATTAGATTATATTGAGATACAATCGATAATATTTTTGTAATACAAATAAAAGAAAAGTATATTTGGCAATTATGTAATACAATTTTGATAACTGAAATACAATTTGTAGTTTTCAGTATGAAAGTAAAAAAAATCAATTTTAATTTGAATGGTAAAGTGAGCATACAAATTATTGGTATTCAATTAAATAAAAACATAATAAAAAGGAAAGTTGATCCAATCTAATGAAAAAGGGAATTTTTTTGAAATTGTAACTTATGAGAATTCTAAGTGATATGTTCCTTTTTTAAATTTTTTTATCTCCCTTGATTTTCTCCTTTCTAAATAATTGTAATCTTGAAAATCAAACAAATAAAAAATACATAAATAACTTCATAACAAACTAAAATATTGACATTTTAGATAAATATTGAAAGTGTGGCTAAGGGGTTCTATTAAATGCTAAAACATTGACAATTTGAAAATTTCCCCATTAAAGAATGAGAATCGAGCCGCTTTCTAAATGAAGCTTTGGGCCGAATATGATCTCCAATTTTAGCTGAAAATGGGTTAAAGAATAGTCAATAGCTTACATAAATCTCATAGTGTAAGACTTAAATTATATTCTATCTCTATTCTAAAATTACTTAGATATACTCTAGTTGATGATAGGGCAAATCTCAACAAGGATGTTGATGACCTCCTAAGGCAGAGGGGATTGTATGTGATTTTCATGATATAGGCCGATCGAAAAGTCATAGAAAATGATTGACAGACTTCTAAATTAATAAGTTTATAAAGAAAGGATACACATAACATCTAAGGGGGTGAAACGTAAATGTATATTTGAGCTAAAATATATTGGCATGAATCCAGAAATCATGATCAATTGGTAGCGTAGACATATGATAAATAAACAGTTGCTATAAAAATATTGCACAATCAAAGATGACTTAGTTTACGGTTGGATAAGTGAATGGTCTGGAACTGGTTGGAGAGTTGTATAGACTGCTATAACTATAGAGTATAAAGGCGGTAAAATTAGATCACAAAAATATATATTATAATTCGCTTAAGTTTAAATAAGTTATCGATTCATTCATTATTAGTTCAATTCAAGCTTAATTCAATTTAACTTATTTAAATTTAACTTAATCCGTCCATTTGACACCTACGTAGCGACAACAAATTAAAAAACATAATGATCATGTTTTCACAACACATGATCATCACTATTGGTTTCAAATGTGGTTTGTTGACAGTTTCCACAGTTCAATTCTTGTGTCATTATTTATGTCATCTTGAGACATACACCAGCTAGTTTTTTTCTTGTAGGTGTACTAAATTATTTCTGTAATATAGTTACGTGAGATATAAGGTAGAAGGACTATATAATATATATGCATCTTGGTTAATTAATTTTGTCAGCTCATGGTATCTAGTCTAGTAAAAAAAATGAGTCAATATAATAGGGACAAGGTTCATATTTTTTTTATTTAATATTAATTTTATGTGGCCTGGGGAAGACACGAATATTTAAATACTGAGCATGAAAAGAACACAACAAACATACCTTTTGTGCTTACTAAAACAGTCATATATGGCAGTAAAAAGAACAACACTTTGTTATGGGGCAAAACACTTCATCAGTCTTGTGCATAGTACAGTAATTTCATAATTTCATATCGCGATATAAAATTACATGTTCAAACACTTACTTAGTGTGTAACTTTTGTGGGCTAATAGTGTGTAAGTATCTATATAATTAGTGCTAAATTAGTCCAAAGAAATTCATAATTCAATATATATAAAAAGATAAATACATAATAATAAAAAAAAAGCCAATAGGATTCGTCATTCGATCTTTATACTAAAAGTAAATGGTAGCATTAATGGACACCTTTCATCACTAAACAACAAAATCCATTGTTATTGAAAAATTTATGTTAATTTCAAGTTATTTAGCTATAGTTTAACAACAGAAAACAAAACTTATAGATAATTTCTATTGTAATTTTCAGTCGAAAGAGGTTCAAATTCCCCTAGCTCTACCATCATAAATATTAGATAATTTACTATTTCAATATTACTCTTATCATTAAATAACTATATAAAGTACGACTCATTTGAGATTAGATTTTTAAAATATAAAATAATTTAGTGAAATAAATTTCTAATAAATATTTTTTGTTGAATGTCAACTATCAAGTCAATAAGGGCCAATTTTTTTTTAAAAAATAGAGGGAATAGTTATTAATTTGTAGCATGATTGAAGAGTACTTATTTTTTAGTATATTACAGTTAAATTATACCAACCATGTAACAAAATATTTGTTTTATGAATATATATAAGTTTAAATTGGAATTGGAAATAGTGTTTTGAGGGTGGCCGCATGGGTTCTACAGGGATCATGCGCTAAAGAAACCGCACGCGTACTGACCAAAACCTAAGGCATTGGCAATAGAATACTACTTCTCGGCCGTGTTCGGATTTCGAGACTTAAATAATATCTCTCTGTTCAATACTAATACTTATTCACTATTGATTTTACGTGTGTTGAATAAACTATAAATAGAAGGATAATTTACTATATCATCCTGATATAGTAATTAATAATAAGGGTAAATTAGGAACTAAGTGTAAAATTATCTATTGATTTCATAAAGTAAATAAGTATTGTTGGACATTTCAAAATAGTATAGTGGACAACTATTATTGAACGGAAGGAATATTAACAACTTTTTATTAAGAGTCTCGTAAATTAAGACGCAGAGTAATTTGTATTTATTTGAGAGAGACTTCCCAAGGACTCTTCATTCGATATTTTTGTCTTTCACTCCTATTCTTCTTGGATCTCTCCCATTTTAGCTTCCATCATCCCCTTGTCTTTCTTTACAACATGATCATGTCATATTAAAATGTTAACATTATATGTATAAAATATATAAATAAAGTATAGAGCTTGTAAGTTTCTTGCATATCATATATATATCAAGTACTATAAAGTGGTAATTTGAAAATTAAAATTAACCTGTTCTAACAATAATTAAATAATGCTAATCGATAATATATTACCTTATCTACCTAAAAATTGAAATACTATTTAAACAAAAAAAATCGTATTTCTTCATCAGAAAGTTTGTTACGTTATTGCTTTTCAAAAGACAAATTAAGTGATATTTCAATAAAAATATAAATATTTTCTCTAAATGAAAGATGAAACTTATACTCCCTCGTTTCTTTTTATATATATCTTAGTTTAACTAGTTGCTAATACGTATATTAAGAAAGTAAGGAAGGTGTTTCAATCTTGTGGTAAGTAAAACAAATAAATTGAAAATATTTTTGGCAATTCAGGTTCACTAATAATGTCTAAATCTAAATTAAAAAATCAAGTTAATTTTACTACTAGGATATATTTAGGAGCTTAATATTATGATTCACTTAGTTATAGGGGTTACATGCATACCACTATTGTTTGCTTTGCCGTGTTTAATGATCCCAAACTATTTAATTAAAACTAGCTAGCTCCACTAATTTTGCATTGTGATATCATAATCCTAATATATAAAATTTTTTTCAACTTGCTTCTTAATTAATTAATAATGAATGATTTTCTAAATTTAATAAAAATATACATGTTCGTCTGCATGCCAACGAGGGTAATCGAGAGCTATGACAAGGTTGTCTGTTAGATAGTTTTATATATATACTTTAAGATGATAATTAATATTCAACAACAAGAATTAAGGAGAATAAATGGTAAATAATTAAGACATGAAATTTGTGATGCTCATGATTGAGGGTGTGCCTATGAGAGCAGTATATACATGAAAGAACGACAAGTTTCTAGGTGAAAAGGTTTTGAAGAAGTGATTCACGTGATATCTTAGACGAATCTTACGTCATAATGAAACAGAAAAGTAAAAGAGAATATACATTCTTATCCAAAATACAAGTGTAACATTTACTTCTCGAAAATCAAATCATATGAATTTTGTCTCATATGTGAGTTTAAATATATAATTTTATTGAACTAATCTTATCTAATCTAATTAAAGTTTAAAAATTGGTCAAATTAACTCCTTCATCTTTGACAATTTTAAAGATCTCTTATAGATATTTTGGTATGGAATTATATTGTTTTCAACTTGCTTCTTGAATGAAATATTTATTATTTTTGATATAGCTAATTAACAATTATCAATTTGGCAAAGAGTGTAACATGTTCGACTTGCCAATACGGGCAATCTAAAGTTATAACACTATATTTAGGCGATCCTTTGCAAAATTAAACTATTTTAATTAATGGAAATCTTAATACACACCCTACATGTCAACACAACAATTTTTGATAACACTATAATCCTTCATGAAAGATTTATTTGGACAATTTTCAGTACCTAAAAGAAAACTATATATAATCGTTCAAAAAATGTATGATAAATACATTATTTTTTAAAATAGATTACTTGTTATAATAGTCTAAATATTATTTAATTAGTACTTAACTTTTGATACTAATTCAAATTGCATTGTTGAATTAGAATAATGATAGCTATACTGATTCAATATACTCTAAAGACGTACCTTCTTATAGACTTATAGAAATAAGCGTGCTATTATATCTAATGTATTATATTACATAAAGTTTATAATTACAGTCACTTGGTAGCAAAATGTGATTACTAAAATAAGAGTTTTTTGTGGATAAACACATTATCTAACTGACTTTTTAATTTAATTGATTGTTGAAGAAAATGATAGCATGATTAAGATTAATTTAAAAATACACTGGTCACTCTCAATAGAGTTTTCATAAAGCTTTTAATTAATTACTTGAACTCTTTATTAGCTTAATTTGTCAATGTTAGGTTATGATCCAAATTTGAATTAGAATTATATGATAGTACAACAATAAATTAAATGATATATGATCAATTTGACTATTTGAGTTAAAAGTAGTAAGGTATGAATTTGTCAAAAACATAAACCCTCCTTAAATATCATCAAATGTTGCGTTGAAATGATAAATACTTCTTTATTCTTAATTAGAGTATCGGGTGAAAGTATTGAATATGAGATCACCTTTATAAAAATCGTTTTATTCAGAGTGAGACTTTTAAACGCTAATATAAATTAATCAGACTCTAATATGAATATCAAACACCGAAAAAACAAAAAAAATATCCTCCTTAGATGTCTCTCGTGTGATATTGTGATGTTGTCATGTCTATTAATACATTATGTTATATAATAACTTTAGTGGAGGCGATCTAGAATTTGAATATTATGATCTATGTTGGAAATTTTTACCACAATATATTTAAATTATTTTCCCTCTATTTTATATTAGTTGATCATTATATTAAAAATAGTTGTTCCATATTAATTGTTTATTTTACTAAATCAAAAAAATATTAATTAAATTATTTCTATATTATCCTTACAATTAATTCTTTTTAAAAATATTCACATTTATTATAAAATTTCAAAAAAATAAATTAAAGAATGAATTAGTACCATTATATTTTGATTTATAATTTCTTAAGCATCGTACAAAATAAAAAGTGCTCTAAGTACTCATTTGAGATGGATAGAGTATATATTTTCGTTTTGATGTATACACTCAACACAAAATACTCCATTTATCGAAGTACTTCAATTTTTAACTCATTCCAAGAAACAAATCCAATAAAATAAAATAAAAAATAGAGAAAGAAGAAATTATAGAAGACTCTTTTTCTTTGATTCTTCTTCCATTTTTTTTATGTATATTTTTGTAAATAAGTTAGTAAATTACAAAAAAAAATAAAAAAACCATAATTGGTTACTACGTCAGCCTCATTACATACGTTGTTTTTTTTAAAAAACAAAAAATTATAGTATATATTTTATTTTTTTAAAAGAGAAAAATATTGTAAATGGAGAATTTTGAAGAGGTGTAATTAGCTGGAAAACCTACTCCAACAAAAATTGTTTCACAATCTTCATGCTTGGTAACACAACTTGTCTTTCCCAAATTTCCGTCGCCGGAATCTCGCTGTTTTCCGGCGACATTTTCGCCTGGAGTGCCTCCGTGGCATCTACTTTTTGTAGGTCCCACCCACTTTCTCTCAACCGTTGGATTTTCCACATCTGTTTCTCTGCAAGCTCTTTCGTATTCTGCTTTATCTCTCTCACTGCTTCATCGTATAGCCTGCATTTTTCCTGTACGGTGGTACAATTTTTCAAATTCCTAAAATACCCCTCCATCTCCGGTACCCCAATCGCTTTTCTTATCCCGGTGTTCCGATCGGAAAACCCGTTTTTCTCGAAGAACTCTTCGAGCTCTTCGTACATCCCGGAGTTCATCATCTCGTCGACTCGTTGAAACAAGTAACGATTCAGAACCGGAGTGAAAACATCAACCCAGATGAAGCAACAGTGGTAACGAAGCTCCTTTGATATACACTGAACCGGGTTTAACTCGTCGAAAACATCGACACCTGGATTGAACTGGTTTGATAACAGAGCGTAGATGAAGGAATTCGACCCACCGACGATTAATGGAAGTTTCCGGCGATTAATGATATCAGTGATTCTGTTATCAGCTGTATACCGGAAATCAGAAGGGGAAAACAACTCAGGACCGGAAAACTCACCGAGTAAATGATGAACAACGCCTCCCCGTTCAGGGATTGAAATTTTGTTCGTTGTTATATCAATCCCTTTGGAAACTTGAATTTTATCTGAATTTATAATCTCCGATGGGAAAAAACGAGTGGCGAGGTCGATTGAGAGTTTTGATTTTCCAGAACCAGTAGCACCCATTATAACAACGATTTTTTTCGTTGTTGGTGGTGCTACTGTTGTTGTCGTAGCCATGTTACGACATACCCATTTGTGATTTTGAAGGAATTTGAAATTTTTACGATGAATATGATAAAATGATCCGAATGATCTTCTCATAAGTAAAGAAGAAGAAGAAATATGAAAATGGTGATGCTTATGAAGCATAGATAACCAAAAAAGAGTTGGGTTCTACTACTACTACTACTATTACTGTAGCTATTTATTATGTACACCAACATACAAAAATCATGAATTTGAGAAAATGGGGGTGGGGGGTGA
>NW_006238978.1:134461-179713 GCF_000226075.1 Solanum tuberosum
GGTGGGGGTTAGCTGTTGGTTATTAGTACTCTTGGCAGCACCTGAAAATGGAGGGGGTGGGGGTGGGATAGTATTGTATTTTTCTGTTATGACGAAGATGAAGATGAAGCTTGATATATGAATGTATATATATTTATATATGTAGTGCTACTGTTTATTGATGGCTTCATTTTGCTCTGTTTTTTAGTGTATAATATATGGTATAAAATATTTAATTTTTATCGGTTACGATAATGGATATTGTTATTTTTCGTAATTTACCTTAATGTTGGTAATGTATTTTCTGCCATTGAAGGAGATGAAGAAGAATGGAAGGAGGTGAAGATGTTAGGGTGGCATTTTATAACATGTTTGCATATTTATAATGAATTCAAAAGGAATAGTAAGTACTACTACTTTTTGAATTAATAAAAAATTGACTTTAACTTATGGATAGCCCAATGGGTCATATGGTAGCTATCGAATTTAAATTTTTGATATTAAGATAATTATAGGATGTTACATAGTTTGAATGTGTTTGTTCCATTCCCATCCGCTAAATCTGCTCCTTTTGAGAATGGTTTTACCCCGCTCCTGCTTCAAATTATCTTTCAGTTGTGGAAACAAACCCCTATTCCTATTGGTTGAGTACCCAAGCTCCTTGAAGCGTACTGTTCCCTCTCATGTGAAAGAAAGAGGCTGATGCACCAACACACTTCTGTATCAACTGAATCACTCTTTTGGTCTAGTCGGTGGAATCGGTGAACCACGCGCCCCCTCCTGTCGCAATGGTGTGGGGCGTCAGAGGTTGTTACCCTGTGGCCAACTCGAAGGGGCTGAAGTTTGATGCAAAGCTTTTTGGTTGTTAAGTTATAGCAGGACTGAGCAACGTCCAACAACTCCAGTCCTTCTGGTTCTCACTAAAGTGGCTTAAGTAGCCCCACTTTAGTGGGACTAGTCTAAAAAACTTTCACTTGAGCTGCCAAGACTCGGTTTTTTTACGGGAAGGCCCTTTTAAAATTACGTCTAACGTCCTTTTATTACTTTTCCGTATTGTTTAATTCTATATATAAAATTTAAATATCCACTTATGAATATTTCAAAGTAGGAGGACATAAGTAAAAAGCCTGTTTTATGTAGTAAAATATTGAAATATTGAATATCTATCAAAGAATATAATTAAATAAATAATTCATAAATATTAGATAATACAAACAAGTATACAACTTAATATTAGTGCAAAACTAAATGTGTAAATGTTAGAACGTAAACTACTCAATTTTGATTGAAGTTTCTTTTCTTTTATTATAAATGATTAACAAAGGGAATTAGTTATATTTTTTTAAAACATATTTCTATGTATATGAAGTGCTAATATGATCTAATTGAAACGTTTTTAGAAAAGTTGATGTCATAATTCTCTACTATATTGTATAACATAGAAATAACATTCATTAGTTATCTTTCGATCCTATCTTTAAAAATTAATCAATATTATGAAATAACAATGGTCATTTTTTAATTTCTCAAGAGATAAAAAGTGGATAAGTGTTCAAATGGGTGGGTGGGTGTGAACTAAATTGGGTGGGTCATGACAAGTAATAAGACCAATTATATGTTTGGGCCAAATATGAATATTTGGTCCAATTCAAGGTCATTTCTCCAACATTTTCTTATTACATGAGTTAAATATTTTTCTCACTATCTAATTTTATTTTTTATTTTTATTTCTCCCTCCATTTCATAAATCATAATATAGTTTGACTGGACGTTGGACTTGAAAAATAAGGGAAGTATTTATAATATTTTAAGATTATCATTAAAGTAAATGATCTTTTAAATAGGATAGTACATATTTATAGACCTTTTACCAAATATATGAGACTCAACATGGTAAAATATTAATAATATTATGAAATATTTGTCAAAAAATATATGTATCATTTGCATGGAACCGAATAAAAATAAAAATATATTATATAAATCGAAACAAAAGAAGTATTAACTAAAACCAACAAGCAACTATGTTTGTCCATAATATTGTTGGTAGTTTCATATTTGGAGTTACGTAAATTATTGTTTCTTTGTTTTTATGAGTCTAACAATAAAAAAATTCAAAACTTTTGTCACAAATTATAGGTGGCAATTTGGATATGTAAATACGCATCTTGCAAAATTTAACAAGTCATATAAATAGTTTAAAATGTGTGCCACGCAACAACATGAATACATTAAATTCACAAACCTAAAGTAAATAAAAAACAAAAGTTAGGTTTTAAATATTTTATTTAAATACCAAAACTTTTAGTTTAAATGTATATATCAATAATAATCAAACCAAAGACTTATTCTTTTTAGCAATTTTTTCGAATATGAATTTAGATTAGCCGAGTCAGATAATTTAAAATATGAGACCTCAAGTTTTAAGCGTAAATAGTTTTTTTCTTCTTCTCTCTCCCCCCTCCCCCGTTTTTTTTAAACTTTGCGCGACACTTTTTTTTAATTTCAAATATTATTCTTTTTAATTTAAATACCTTAGTGAGAGCCCTTTTTAATAGTAATAATAATAATATTTAATATTTTTTGGAGAATGACTTCAATCAGGTCAAATATACCCTTGGTATTCAATTCCAATCTCAATTAGCTACTACAACACTAGATTGTTTGGTGGATTCTACATGGATTTTTTCACTTGTTCAAACATTTGAAAATAAATATCACCATATTCTTCAAAAACATTAATCTTGTGTTTGATTTTTTGGCTGATGACTTTGGTATCTTTTAATCTGAGGGTAATTAAACTTCTTAAGTGAATATTTACATTTACTTCTAGTTTCTGAACACCTTTGTGGTATTCTTTCCTTGGTTGCAATTAAAAAGGGGCCTTATATTTCAATTTGACGTGAAGAATAAAATGTTACAATGACTTGAGAAAGCCTTGGCATAATACCTTTAATTTCTTGCGCGAATAAACTATAAAAAGAACGTCCTCGTTACAAATATGAGATTCTCTATTTATTTTTGTATTCATAATTTCCGAATCATTACAAGTAATTTTTACTGACACGAGTTTAGATGGGTCAATGGGAAATTAAGAAGGCCCATGGCCTAGCTAGGTTGATTATTACCTCCATATATAGGAGCGCCTTCCTAAGGTCGGCTCAAATAATCAAGTCTACATCATAATTTGTGACATTTCTATAAATAAAACACAACAAATAAAAGAATGTTCATCATCCCATACTACTAGCTCAATACAAAACAAATTTGTAGTTAAACATCAAAATCGAAAAAAACCTTGTAAACACTAATGTCAAAATATGTTGTTGCATCGTGAAGTATAAGCTAGTTTGAGCCTATTTACACCTACTAGTTACCTAAATGTACCCTTTAAAGAAAAACTTGCAAATGTTGAAATTTGAAAATGAACTACTTCATCAAGTCCATTTTACTTATTATTATGATTGAAAATAATAAAGTATTCACTTCGGTCCATTTTACTTGGTGTAATTGAAAATGATGTATTCCCTCTAGAATTTTGGTTAATTCTAATTTGCTCCGCATAAAGTACAGTAAAGAAGAAACACGCTAGTTCATTCCTAACTTTATTTCTGTTTTCTGAATTTAAATCGAAACCTTTTAATTAAGTATAATGAAAGTTATTTATTTACCATGCTCGAAGACGAGTAGTTGGAGAGTTGAGAATGTTAAAAAAATGGATGCACACACACAAAATAATAAAAATATAAAAAAAATGAAGTCGTTGGCATAAGAAGTCATTACACATTTTGGGCGTTAAGAGTTGATATATAGTAGCTTTTGCACGAGTGTGGACTTGACACCATTTTCAATTTGTTTATTCCATTTTATTTTTTTTGGGTATGGTACAATGCAATAATGACATTTATTGACAATAATATATGCAATGTAATTTTATAAGTGTGGTTTGAGCAATACACAAATTGTATTCTTTAAAAAATGAGTTGCATATGGTCACTCAATTAATAATTAATACTTCATAAAGACATTTTTTTTATTCAACAAAGAAATCATCTTTATGAGATAATAACTTTTAGTTGAGTAACCATTTGAAAAATCAACTCAAAATGAGTTCAACTTAGATAGTTACACAATTCAACTTGAGTCGGACATAGTTTTGACGGGGATGAGCCTAATTGAACGAAGTGCAATAACCCACAGATCGCTAGCAAAAATTATTGAACTCAAATAGAAATTTCACATGAAGTTTGTCTTAGGCAAATTTAATATTGGTTAGCGGCTATATAAATTGGGATCAAGAATGCAATTATATTGTTGACGCACCTCTTGAATTAACGCTCCAGGTAACTAAACCATGAGGCCTCACAAAATTGGTCAAAGTAAACAATATCTTAATAGTTAGTTCCATATCATTAAAAGTGATATCAGAGTAAATACTTCTCGTAATATGATGATTAGTAAGCATGTGAAGATGTTCAATCTCTTATATGGAATCTAAATATATGATCTATCTTTTAATTTAAAACTCAAGTTAATAAAAATATAAGGCTCTAGTTAAAAACTATCAAATCGAAAAATAAATAATACCTTAACCGTTGAATCAGAACTAATCAACTATAACTCGGTGTAACATGATCAATATGTAAGGAATAAAGAGAGAAAGCGATTGAATTAATTGGTAATGCACCTAATTTATGCACAACCACACGTGTTATTGAATTGTTACTGTTAAAATGTAAACATCTAAAGACTTGACCTTTTGTATGTCTCATTCTCTATTTCAAGATTTTCTATCAATCAACTTTATCACCTTTGACGAGATTTTTCATTCAATTAGCTTGACTATTTTATTAAACGCTTAATAAACTTGATCGTTAAAAATGTACTAATTTATGGGCATGGCAAATGAAAAATGACTTCGTAAAGCACTAAAAAGTAGAGGCAAAGCTAGAGGCTAGTTTCCGAAGAAGACATCACCAAGGAAAGCCATCGAAAATTGACTCGTTAGAAATTTATATTTTTCTTCTTCATGAAAATCCTAGCCAATTATACAAATTAAACTACAAATATATAATTTTCTCATAATAATGTGCAATAACTCCAGGGTGTGGTCAACAAAAATTAAGGATGATAAAATAGAGATCAAAATGTATATTTTAGTCAATTAGACTGGCCTTGTTGGTTTACATTTTACACTACTTTAAATTGGAATTCTCTTTAAAAGATTTTTATAAATAAAAGTTGAAGATCAAACATGGAATGGGTAATTAAGGAAAATGAAAAAAAAGTAAAAGTTGGATTTTCAAAAGTTGTTAAAGTACGATCCTCTCATGATAATCCGAATGTCCCTAATATAATAATTTTCAAACATAATAAAATATTGAATGTGGACTTTGGAATTGAAGTTCATTGTATTGGGTTATGAAGGAGATTAGGGCGTCATGCGAAAGCTTACAATTGCAAATCATATGATTGATAAATTAGATGATACATAAAACTATACTAAAACACATAATATTATTATATGATAGGACCAATTGACCTAAATAATTACAAACTAATAAAAACATAAAAACTGTAGAGAGAAAATCTCCCCAAAAATAAAATTCTCTAAATGTCTACATTGTGGATATTATTGTGTTATGCTATGAGAATAGGGATCTTCAATTTATAGATCTTCAATTTTTTCTCTAAGGAAAGAATAAACCAAATATGGAAGAATATTATATTTTCCTTTCCGGAAAAGTAAAAACATTTATGGTAATGTTTTGTCTTTTCTTTTAGGAAAATATAAACTTCAAATAAGGTAAGAAAATCAGGGCAAAACCCTAACACATTGAGGAAGATGTGACTAGTAGAAAAGCAAGAAAGTAATGAACATTTTATTTTCCTTATAGAAAAGTTTTAATGACGGGTGTGGTGAAACGAATGAGACTCCTTGTCCCTTAATCAGAGGTTTTGATTTTGAGCCTTGAAACCTTTTTTAAGAAAACGCTTCTCTTGAATGGGTTCTATGCATCACGAATTCAAATTGGTTGAACTCCGATATGAATATCGAATATGAAATGATTTTTTTTAATGAAACATACCCCATGGAGGACTTTTTAGCTCATTGTTGTGGGCTTGTGGCCCTTTTAAAGCTTATCTTTGAATTATTATACCATTTTCTTGGAAAATACTTATACTTTACATCAAATCAAATGATTTTATCTTAAGCAATTACAAAATTAACCTTAAAATATATATAGCTCAATCATGATTAAATGATAGATGTGTGTATAAACGTAATATGATGAAGCACAACATGAAGAGGAGTGGCGAAGACAATGTTAGGCCGAGGGTAGCTTGTTTCGGGTCTTTGGAATGAAGTCTTTTTTGGTGGAGCGCGGTAAAACCCCTCATACTAAATTTTTTATGACACCGACTAATCTGAATTGATCGTGCTAGTAATAAACTTTTGTATTAATGAAAACATAAAAAATAAAAGATACATATCTTACATTTACTAGTTTAATGTTAACATCGCGTGCATATAAATTTTTTTTCTAAATAAGTAATCATATAATTCAATGGAAAATCATTGTAGATGGGGTCCTTTAGGATTTGTGTTTTGACTATTTAGCCATACAAAAGTCCTTTCTATTTTATCCATAATCATTATTCTTAGCTACCACAAATGCCGCATGCTCATACTTAGAATTAAAAGGCATTTTCATACTGAGGCAGTCAAATTTCCCCCCCTCAATTTTCTTTGCTGAATTATCTTGTAATAATGTTTGCAAAAAATAAAATAAGTTAGTTATGAGATCTTAAGATTTTAAAAACAATTATTGACATTTGAGTATGTAATCACTTACATGCTTTATTATTTGAATATTTGACCAATTTTTAGGTCAATTCAAATATTATTTACGGTGTTTGTCAAATCAAAAATTTGTAGAAGCTAAATGTCTTGTCGTATGCTTTTAGATGAATATCATACAAGCACAAAGGAAAGCAAGGTATAAAACTATATTTATACTTTTTGATAAGAAATTTTTTCAATATGTTGGGACAACTAAATGCTAAAGAGTAATTTTATCAAAAATGATGTATATCATATCAAACACGTAGTAGGCATAAAACTAGGCACTACTTAAAAAAACGTGAATTTTCAATTAACCTCTCATTGTTAAAGGATGTCCAACAGAAAATTTGTCAAAAACATTCTTGACAAGCTAATTTTCTATGGTTTCCATAAAAAAATTCACCTTTATGAGACAGTGAGGTTGATGTGATAATAGGATTTACAAGTAAAACAATCAAATCTATTAAGCGATAAACTTATAGGGTAAAACTTAAACGTTTATCAACACTTATGTAATTATTAGATTATTGTGGCACCTAATTGACAATATTGCTAATAACTTCTCCAAGCTAAGGATCAATAATATCTTGATCAATTTAATTTATAGCTACTATTTTTTCTATCAATGAATAGTTGATGATTAGAGTGATGGAATAGACTAGACCTATGGACTCAAGCAATAATAGTACTACCACAATCAGGGGCGAATTTAAGGTGTAGAGTGCGATTTTCAAGAATCAATAACTTTCGTGCATATTTTGTAATAATAATAAAAATTCTATTAGAATATTTCTTGGGAATCAAGTAACAAAGTCTCTTGGACCAACGATAGAAATGGAACTTGCATAAGCTTTATTGCCCTTCGCTTCCTCTTGGACACTTATCATAAAGTTTTCTTATTTAATTTAAAATCCCTCAAAACACGTAAACTTCAAAACTTAAATCTGCTTTTAAATTTACGGTTACATCAAAGTATATATTGATTATATACTAAGCATAGTAACAAAATCTTTCACTAAGGCATGGGACTTAGCTATTATGTTTAAACATTGATGGCAATAGATATGTACCTAACCTATCACATACAAAGTACAATAACTTTAACATTCGTTTCCTTTTCTATTTGCAAATTATTTTTTAAAAGAAGCGATTGATGAGACATCAAGAGTTATTTTTTCCGAAGGGTAAATAGGGCAACGTTCGATCAATAAATCAATTTTCTTTTATGACAATCTAAAAATATTATAGAAAGCGAACACTGACACATTTAAAACTTCTTTTTCAAGTGCAAGTTTATCGATCAAATAATTTTTTTGGTGACATAAATTGTTGACAATATCGAAAGCGATGAATTTGCATTAATTAAGTTCTTTGTATTAATGATTATGACAACCTTTATAGAATTGTCAGATCATTGATCATGAGCTCCTTCACATTATGTATGTTAGGCTATTCATACTTAATACGTGTAATTCCTCCTCACTTGCCTAACATTTTAATAGAGACACGATGATATATCAATAAAAATGTGCGTTCAATCAATCTATCAAAAGTGAATCGATCCCTAAGGAACCATTGAAAGGACTATCAAAGTGATTCTTGAAAGTGTTAGTCTATGTATTACCACTCATAGCTAGCCTTTATGAAAATAAGACTATAGTTTCAAATCTTCCAAATTATTCTAGCTGTGATATGTGAATTGATTGGTACTTCATGTCTTCACATGTCCTCTCTAATTATTGTTTCTTAACGTAAAGCCCATTTATTTTGCCACCATTGATAAAAATAATGGAGGGGCCACGTTACTTAGTGATATATATAGCTTAAATACAAAGTCGTCTTAACTCCTAGGTCATTATAGTCATCGATTGAGACCCCATATATTTTGGGGGCCCCATTTTTAAAAAAAAATTACTTATAAGTTATATATGTTATATTCATCTCATATTCAATTTACTTAGTAGAAATAATACAAGTAGAAGATAATGATCAAATGAAAAGACTTAATTCTTTTTCAAATACACATATTGCTTATATAATAATGTTAATAGTTTCTCTAACAATTGCCTTAGTCGAAAGAAGTTTTTTCGAAATTAAAAACGATTAAATATTCTTTAAGATCAACAATGTCTCAAGAGAGACTGAATGAATTAGATATATTATCATTTGAAAGGGAATTATTAAAACAATACCTAATGACTTTGCATCTAAAATAGCTAGAAAAGTAGATTTAAATAAAACTATATATGATGAAAAAAAATATATAATAGGGCCCCTCTCTTAAATTTCATTTTAGGCCCCCAACGTTGTTGAGTCGGCCCCACTTAAATAACAGCTAAAATTTCTCAAAGAGACAAAACAGACTACTCCAAAGAATTAAGTAACATAATTAATTATATTCACCAAATTGGTATATAGTACAGTATTTGTGTCTTAATTAATACAATGATATATAGGTTGATTTTCCAAGTTGTTTCGTACCAATTTGCAGTACTACGTACATACCCAAACAACTCAATCATTCAAATTAACTTAAACATGCACAATACATAGTAACATCGATACGAACATCTTGATCTGATCTGAACTGACAATTAAATACTTCAACTTTATGAACACGCATCTAACACCTCAAGTATTCATTTTCACTGTGTCTCATGAACACCCGATGCTACATTGACGTGACAAAAATCTTATAGAAATATCTAGATGATCATGTTATAAGTTGGACTGTTCAACTGATACAATGAAAATGAGTTTAACGTCTAAAATTAAATGAAAATAGTGTACACAACATTAATGATTGGTCTGACTACATCCTAGCTAGCTACTTAACACACACGTTACACATAATAATAATTAGCACAAGTGTTATATGTCTTGAGGAAAAGGAAAAAAAACATTATTGCCAACTAGTTAGAGAAAGTTAATTAATGATCATTAATTGACGATGAACAAGAATATTACAGAAAAGCGTATGTAACGTATATATTCATATTGTCAAATAGTATTATAAAATAATAACATAAGTCCTATTCAAATATACATCAATTATTTATGTATAATAAAGTTTATAATAAGTCAACATGCATCCAATTATCGAAATGTTCATTGGTTGGTATCTTACGTAAGGGATTACTCATTCTGCTTCATAGGATCTAAAACGAAAAATATATTAGAAATAATTATTTTATACAAGTTGAGAGTAATAATAATTGGAATAATATTATTGTAACTTTGCTAATATGAACGGAGAGTTTTTTTTTTTTTTTGGTTTTCCACTCGGTGTTCGGTACCCACATTGGAGCCCGACTAAATCCGGATTCACGCCAGGAAGTCCCACATTGGGAGGGTAATTCGCTCCCTAACAAAGGTGACTCCATACCCAAGGGAACTCGAACCCGAGACCTCTTGGTTAAGGATGAATGGGTACTTACCACTCCATCACAACCCTTGTTGGTAACGGAGAGTTATTCATTTTGTATGTATAACGTAAGTAATGAAAAACACCAAAGTCAACGAATTAATCAACAAAAAATATTGAAAATAAAGAGTAAAAAGTCAATGCTATAACTAGTGGCAGAATCAGAATGTTGGCTAAGAAATTCTGAAGATGTAAATATACGAACTAGTCGATGGGGGTCTGGTAACATAACGAATATTTTAAACCATATATAAATAATATAATTTTCCATTGAAGGAGGTTCGAATGAAACTCTGACCACAAGGTAGCTCCCCCGGGCTATAACTCGACGAATGAACGACTGACGTGATCCAAAATTCTTAGTATATAGATATAACATTTAAATGAATTTGTGATATAAATATAATGTTTAAATTAAAGTTATTGAATTCTATTAATCTGTTATAACTCAGCTTCAAACTCAATTGATATCACCAAAAGATGAACGAGGAAGACCAATCAAGAAGAAGGTTTTAATTAATTGGAGTAGATTATAGAGGATTTAGTTAAAAATTAGTCTTGAAACTCTCAAGATATTCTAAAAAGTTCAACCTTAATTACAATGATGTTCTTAATTATTCAAAATCTTAGTCATGACAAATACATTGTACATGCAAATTTGTCGTTTTGTTTCTTTGATATATTATTTTATTTTCTATTTTATCTTATTCATGTAGGATAATGTGTTTATAACACTATAATTACATTAGCATCTCCACCTGCTCATGGTCTTAATCTTAATTATGTTCATAAAACTTAGTTTAAGCATCTTATTATATTATAATATAGAAAGGAAGTGTGTATATAAATGGATTCTCATAGGGGACAATGTGTTACTTGACTATTTTTTTTCTTTTTCCTTCTGTCATTTAGTCCAAAATTGTTAATTATATAGATGGTCATACACTATAAATGATAATTCAAATATATTATTAGACTTGAAAATAACTCAAATGTATTGAAAAACCCAGTTGACTTTATTAAAATTTAAACGGCAGTTGACTTGTAAATGAGTTATACAAGTATTAAATTCGGGATCGATAGGTGTTTGATATACAATATAGAAATTTACATAATTAATACATATTGTATAAGTTATCAAATGATTTATGTATTATTTTATGCATGATAAAAAAATAGAATAACTAAAACATTGTATAAAATAATACATAAATTTTCTCATTTAAATGATACAAATATTACTCATACATTTATAATTCTAACCAACTACAACACGATCTGTTAGAGTCTTGAACAAGCACTTGCCCACAATAATTAAATGGAGTATAATTTTAATTAGCTGTATTTTTAGGTTTATAATATAGTGTTCTAATCCATCCTTTTCATACAAAAAATGACTAGCTTAGATGGACCAACAGAAACAGCAGCATATAACTATCAAAAAAATATGATAGAAAAATATAAACTTAAATAAACTTAATTAGATGGATAATTACACTTGGATTAACTACAATAATTTTTTTGTGATTATCCAACAACCTATAGCCTTGTTCATATATTGCTCAATCTTACAATTAAAATATTATATTGTCATGACGCTTGTAATAATTTACAAAATTTTAAACTGTGATCTAATAATTTCTCATAAAATTATCCGTTTCCTCAAAATAAGTCTTTAGACAATTGTTTAAAAGATTTATCAGTCACAAGAAATTTTAAAAAAAAGTTGTTCTCTAAACAGTTCTCTCAAAAAATAAAATAACGCGCGAAAATTTTACCAGATAAATTACATATAATCACCCATAATAAATGAGAGATTATTTCTTTAGAAATAATTAATAAGAGGTTATGAAAAAAAAAAAGTGCATGTGTATGTTAACACGGGGGCTGATTTTAATATTAATTGAAGATTAAAATAATTCACAAAGGACAGCCTTGGTTTAGAACACTAGAACTGTTAGAATGGGTTAGTCGTATAAACAAGTAAAATGATGCACGAAGTGATTAAATAACATATTTTGGATACCGTTGACATAACAAGTTGTTGTAGCCTAGTGGTTTCAGATGCCTTGAATGAGTTTCAGACGCCTTGAATGAGCCAGTGCACAATTTTTGGACACCCTTCGTAAAATTCTTGGCTCCACCACTGAGTGTATTATAGATGCGTGCAAGCTGGTTCGAAATGAAAGTGGCTTCTTGGGAAAAGATTATCTTTGGACCTGGCCCATTACTGGATCCAGATGTGAGGAAAGCCCAAGACAATAATGAAAGATTTCAATCTCAAAACAGACCAAAACTATAAAAAAAAGCCCAATAGAAGTTGCTTTGATTTAGAATGTAATACATGTTAGGAACTCAGTTTAGCAAAAGATAGGCTTAAGATTTCACTTTTTATTTCAATGCTACAATAACATCCAAATTTTACTAAGCATTGAGCCGAAGGTCAATCATAAATAACCTCTCTACTTTTCTCAAGGTAGGAGTATAGTTGCGTACACACCACCCTTTCCAAATTCCACTTGTCGGATTACCCTGGGTATGTTGTTGCTATAGATAAAATAAGTCCGGTGCCACATTACAAAACAACAACATGCAGTGTAATCTCACAAGTGGGGTCCTCGTGTAGGTAGAAAAGTTGTTTCTAAAAGACTATCGGCTCAAGTGCAGCAAATCAAGATAGTTAGGAAATAGGAAATACGTAGGTGGAGAAAACACGTCAATTAATACAGAAAGAAAGCAGTACAGGTCATCTAGAAAAAGAACAATAACAACAACGAAATAATGCAGTAACTGAAATACAAAAGACAAAAGATGGCGCAATAGATATCAAAAGCAAGAAACGACATGTATAAGGCAAATTATGAGACAGTAATCTGTTATCTTTCATAACTGCACAGTATATCACACTTCACAAACTTAGAAGATACATTCTCCACCATGTATACCATTTCTTCTCCCAAAAATGATGTCTATAAGAACCCGATTTTCCCTAAATTAGTAAACTTCACCAAGTCAGAGCAGCCGTCGAACAGAATATTCATAACTTAAACAGCATGACAAGACAGTGTGGCTTCTCAAGGGATATGTCCAATGATAGTGGATGAGCTTTCAACTGAGTGATACTGATGAAACATTTTTAAGAGATTTAACTTGAAGAAATCGCGATATCTTCAATAAGCTAAGAACTTCTAATCCATTAAAAATAATGGACTTTCTGGACCAGATGATTTTGATGCCTTCATCAAGCTTCTCAAGGCACCATATATCTCTTTTGACTTGGAATGCCTCTCGTCGAAGCAATAGAACTCAGCCACTTCATCAGCAACCTCAATCAAGCTGCATCCCGGAACCTTACGGGATCCAGTGTCCCTCATCGCCACTTTTAGCTCTGCCACGTCTTTCCACCTCCGAGCATCACCACAGATATTTGCTAGCATAACGTAATTTGCAGGGTTTTTCGGGTCAAGCTCAATAAGTTTCTGAAGAACCAGTCTTGCAAAGTCAATGTTTTTGTATACTCTACACGCGCCAAGTAATGCTGTCCAAATGATAGCATCAGCTTGTACAGGCATCTTCTCCACAAATTTCACAGCCTGCTCCAAAAGACCAGCTCTGCCCAATAGATCAACCATGCAACCATAATGCTCAATTTTAGGCGTAATGGAATAAGCATTCGCCATTGTGTTAAAATAGGTGAATCCTTCCGCAACTAAACCCATGTGAGAACATGCACATAACACTCCAATAAAAGTAATTCCATCCGGTTCTACTCCAGAATTCTTCATCTCAACAAACAAACTCAAGGCATCACTACCCCGACCATGCACCGCTAAGCCATTAATGATGGTGTTCCAAGAAATCAAATCTCTTTTATCCATACTCCTAAACACATCAACAGCATTACCAACCACCCCACATTTTGCATACATATCGATCAACCCATTGGCAACATATACATTGTGCTTATACCCATTGCTCTCAGCATATACGTGCACCCACTTACCCAAATCAAGAGCACCTAATCTCGTGCAAGCAGACAAAACATTCACAAGGGTGGCATCGTTAGGCTTCACATCAGACTCATTTAACATCCTCTTAAAAGCATTAATAACCTCGGTGAAACGCCCATTGTGAGCGTACCCTCCAATCAGACCATTCCATGAAAAAATATTTCTCTCTTTCATCTCTTCGAAAAGATTCTCACACCCCTCAACATCCCCATTATTGGCATAACCATTCAACATAGTATTCCATGACATTATATCTTTGTTTGGCATCACATCAAAAAGCTTTCGAGCCTCTTCCATATCCCGACATTCAATATACCCTGTAACCATCCTATTCCATAACACAACATCTCGCTCAGGCGCCAAGTCAAAAAGCATTCTTGCAGATACCAAATCACCATTTGCAACATATCCATTGATCATAGAAGTCCACGTAAAAACATTCCGTAAAACCATCTCATTAAACACCCTATAAGCGCATTTCACTCGCCCAACACTTGAATACATATCAATCAAAGTGCTACCCACAAAAGTATTGGTCAAAAACCCAACCTTTACCACCACACCATGCACTTCTTCACCTTCTACTAAAGCCAATAACTTTACACAAGACTTCAAAACCATAGGAAATGAAAAACAATTCAAACTAACATCTTCGTTCATCATACGACGAAACGACACAACAACATCCCTGTACATATCATTCTGAATATACCCTTTAAACATTATGTTCCAAGGAGAAGCATCTTGTAAGTCAGGAATTTGATCAAACACTTGGTGTGCATAAGAAATTTTCTTGAATTCCATACATTTTGACAAAAGGGGAGGGATAATGTACTTAGTATAACCAACACACTGAGTTGTAATCTGGGTTTGAATTTCTTTCACTTGATTTGCAGTTTTACATGATTGTAACAAAGATATGAACTTTTCTTCAAGAATTCTATGATGAGTTTTAATTAAGCCTACGTTTACAGCAATTTTTGCTATTTTGGAGATAAAAAAAAACTCTAATTGGGACTCAAAGTTTCAATTTTCATGGATTTTATGCAAATTTTGTAATTTCAAGAATGGTGAAATTTCAAAGTTCTTATAAGCAGAGAGCTCAAATTAAGGTTATGGGCAGGTTGAAATAATTTTTAAAAATTAATGCAGGATGCGGGTCTATACATACTTAAACAAAATAAAAGCTTAGAAAAAATTTATGACCCTAATTTTTATGTAATGATATAATCTTTTGGATATTGTGTTTATCAAAATAATATAATATAATAAAAATATATGATACGATATATTATAAAACAATATATAATAATTATTCGAACATAATGTTACTTGTTCAACGCATGGTGAGCTTATGACGTGACAGTGATTTCATTTTTTTTTTGGTAAATCGTGAAAAGATTATCATAGACAATCAATGTTTACACGTAAAGAGCATTTCAAAGAATCATAACCTAGTGTTAGTCATTTCGAACCTCAAAACAGAAAAATAAACAAGCAACTAATTACAAATTTTCTGAATTAAACGACTACACTTCCTAACTTTCCTAATGCCTTTTACTTTGTTCTATTCTTTCGCTTATGATCTCCTTTTTTGTTCTTTCTATGGTTGGGAAGATATTGTCTAGTAGTATTTATTTTTTCTTTTGAGTTAGACTGGACGGTGGTGTGAGCCGTTATATATGGACTGGACGGTGGTAAAGCCACTGTATAGTAAATTATGCGGGGCAGGACGAAAATAAAAAAATATGTTATATAAAGTGGACGGAGAGAAGTCATTGCGAATTAACGTGGGTTTGCCATAAACTCATTGGCTCTGTTAGACATAAGGATATTTTTGAGCCAAAAGATGGACGACAAGGATATTTTAAGGTCGAAAGGTGGATGGAGGGTAATGCACCAATTCAAATACTTAAGGGACATTTTAGGCTCTTTTCCGTAATAAATATCACTATTATTATATAAAAGAAACATATTGGAGCCCAACTAAGTATGAATTCATGCTGAAAAATCTCATATTAAAAAATAAAACTTTTTCTAATAAAATGACTTCACACTCAGAAAAACTCGAACTCTAAACCATTAAAATCGATTTTGATAGTTAACTATATGGTCCAATTAAGTCGTTTAAAAGAACGTGAATTGACTATTAACTTGTCGGGCTTAGTGTCACTTTTTTAATTCTTTAAAATCTACATTTCCACTTTCTCTCTTTGATCGATCAATAATTTAAAAAATGGACCTTGCATTAACTACCACTTTCCGACCATCTATACCACCGGAATCTTCACTTTTTCACCGGAAAACTGATCGACCCATTATTCTCCGGCATAAATGGAAGTGGCAACCACAAACTTCTACTTCAGAGACTAAAGGTAGAACGATTACTATGGCCCTAAAAAAGGCAAAAATTGATGGGGTAAGTGAAGCTTTAAATGAAATTGCTTCACAAAATTTGGATCATGCTCCTGCTAGAAGAAGGGTTCGATCAGCTTTTGTTAATGCTCAACAGCAGCTTGATCATATCTTGTTTAAGGTTTGGGGTTTGTTCTAACCTTGTTGAAATTAGTGGAAAAAAGATTAGATTTTTAATGGTGATTTTGCTTCCTAATTTGATTTTTTTTGGTTGTTCATGCAGATGGCTCCAGGTGATATCAGATTAGAAGAGGTATTAAGCTTAATCAATTTCTTTATATTATGCTATTATGCTCTAGTTTTGGTATTAGGGATCTGTGTATGAGTACTTTTGTTAGAGGAAATGTCAAGGGATCCTTTTTTTGGTAGTCGTGGAGTCCGGGCTAGCTAGTGCATATCTCGACTAATTCTAGAGGGTAGTGGTTAACTCTGACCACCAAGGCTTCGACAAATGTATAGAATTAAGAGATCATATAGTGTTTTGGCAGATCTTGATTTTAGCTATGTGGTTCTTTTTTGCTCTGTTGTGCAATGTAGTTGAAGTTGATTACTTATCTATCAACTTAATCGCGTTTTGTTTATTTTCGATGGAGTGATGTCCATTTGAATAAGGATGAACTCAAAATTAGGAAAGTGAAAATGGGGTGCAGGTCTGTTAGGATAAACTGAAGGAGAAAGAAGTTAGGAAGTTTTCCTGGAAGTTTAGACTTTGTTGATTATGAAACAGCTGCTACTATCACAATTATGGAACCCGATTACTCTTAAGTTCTGTTTCCATTTTTACTACTCTTATTTGCTAAAACATTTATATTAAAAGGTTAGGATGATGGATATATGTATGTAGCATTGAGTTGTGAACTGTTAATTGTTTTTGCTAGTTAGATTTGTCTGTTTGATGGAAATTTATCGTCTTTTTTTGTTGTTCTTACTCGTTAATTTTTGTATCATGCTATTTAGGAAAGGGATTTATATATCATCAAATGAGTAATTGCATATGTACATTTTGTAGTGGTATGAAACAAATTCGAAAGGGCAACAAATTTTTTGTAAAAGTTGGCTGCCAAAGCCTGGCATACGAATTAAAGGTGCTTTGTGCTTCAGTCATGGATATGGTGATACTTGCACGTTCTTCTTTGAAGGTTTGTTATTATCTCTTTAACTACAGAGCCAATAGTAGTTTGATTATTCTTCCAATCAATTACTGGTTTTTTATTAGTATTATTTAGTAGCCGTTTATATTCTTTTGTATGATATATTAATTTTCAGGTATTGCAAAGCATATAGCGGCTGCTGGCTATGCTGTCTATGCTATTGACCATCCCGGTTTTGGTCTCTCTGATGGTTTGCATGGATATATTCCTGAATTTGATGGTATAGTTGACAATGTCAATGAACAGTATGTGAAGATTAAAAGTAAGTTGCAGTGAGTTTTTGCCTGTTTTGCCATTATTTCCTGGGATAATATGACGACAACAACAACATATCTAGTGTAATCATAATCAGCCAATGTGAAAAGCAAAATCCATTAAACCCGAATCGAAGTTCATTCACGGGCCACTACTCTTCTAATTTTTGTTAGAGCATGTTTCTCCTCGTGTGACAATTTGATGATAAGTTCTCTTGTGATGGACCAGGTAGGCCAGAAGTTAGAGGGCTTCCCCACTTTATTTTTGGGCAGTCCATGGGAGGTGCAATTGCTCTGAAAGCTCTTCTTAAGGAACCACGTGAATGGGATGGAATTGTCCTTGTCGCGCCAATGTGCAAAGTAATATATCTTTAGCTAGACTAGCTAACTTCTTATATTATTTTAGTTTCCATTTCTACTTTCTGACTTTCTTGAGCACGTTTATTTTGAGCTGAACTGATGCATTTATCATTTTCTTTGGTATCAAAAAGTTCAGAATTCCTAATTTCTCTCCATCAAACTAAAATATGTAGATCATCTCAACGAGTTCAGTATCCATCTTATACCCAATACCTTATATTATGTTTTGCTTTTGGTCTTCCATCTGAATCGTAGGCACTTAAATTTTCTCTGACTCAAGAGTTGAAATCTTAAGCTATGAGCTAATAAAAAAGAGTAGAGAGAAAAAGAAAATTTGGTTCATTTTCTGTCACCAGAAAAAGATATCCATTTTCAATGCAAAAGTTCGGGTGAAAATTAATTGTCATTAAATGATACTAAAACACTTGTTTTCTTAATAAAAGGCTCTCATTTTGATTCATTTCTCTGTGCTGTTAGCAAATTTTAGCTTTCTGAGGAATGATACTTGTTTTTGTTCCCAATATGCAAAATCTCCATGCAAATATTAACTGTACTTCTTTGTTTTTCTGTTTTCTTCTTTAAAGATTTCTCATAATTTATCATGATGCGGTGTTTCTATCCAGAAAATATTTGCTTATTGCAACAGCTTCTTAGACATATTGCGCTGAGAAATGCTTCTCATTTCAGGAACCATTTATATAAAAATGAAACTAATTGTCTGTTAGAACAAGCAATACTTTTGTCGCCAGTAGTCAAGTCGTACTAATTAAGAACGAAGTTGAATTATCAATCTTGGATGATTTCGCTGTAGAAAGAAATTATGTTTTCCTCTCAGCATTGCCACCAAATTCTCTGCTTGTTGAAATTTTTATCATGTTTGGGGAATTTGAACTTTCTTAATGCAAGAATTTCGCTGACTCTCTGGTGGTCTGCTAAGATTGCAGAAGACATGACGCCACCAGTTCCACTGCAGAAAGTCTTGATTTTTTTGTCTAACATTATGCCACAAGCAAAGATAGTCCCTACGAAAGATTTGGCAGAATTGGCGATCAGGGAATTCAAGAAAAGGAAAATGGTAATGCCTCTATTTACTCTCTTAATGTTAAGTGAGGAAGAATACTAGCCAAATGATGTCTGCTTTATATTTTTAAAGAAATCTATTTACCCCGTCCGTGGTAAACCCTCCATTGTCCTCTTTCAAGCCCCGTCTCGTCCCCTTATTGAGATATTTGATATAGTATGCATTTATGGACTCCTTTACTCTGTATAAACCTGTTCACTGTTTTTCCATCGAGAGTTTGTGTAGCATTTTGTTCTGGAATACCCCTTACGACCCTCAGCATGATGCGCTAAGCTATGCCATGAAACTTCCAGCCCTTCTCTGGACCCCGTGCATAGCGGGAACTTAGTGCACCGAGCTACACTTATATGCACATTGATGTTCAATGTATGCTTAGTACAGCTCTGTATTGATGTCTTACTGAAGCTAGTTTTGTCTCATTCTTTTTTAGGCTCCATACAATGTAATCTCTTACTCCGATAAAACACGTGTGAAAACTGCCGTGGAACTCTTAAATGCTACAAAATACATTGAATCGCAGGTGGATAAGGTCAGTACATATCCACGTTTATCAACTAAACACCATCATGTTTTCCAGCTTTGTCTGAAGGAATTAACAGTCTGTATGTACAACACTCGCAGGTGGCATCCCCAATGCTCATTCTTCATGGAGCAGACGATAAAGTGACAGATCCTCGCGTGAGTCAGTACCTGTATGACAAGTCTTCCAGCAGTGACAAAACTCTTAAGCTCTACGATGGAGGGTATCACTGCATTCTTGAAGGTGAACCTGATGACCGGATTCTTACTGTGCTCAACGACATTATCTCATGGCTTGATACTCGGTGCTCTTCGAATTAGGCTTTGGTTTAAAGAGGTTTTGCAGAGGCATTTCTTGTTGAAATCAACACCATCATCTAGTTTTAGGAAATGTGATTTTAGACTATAAATCCAATTTCAGTATGAGATACAGGCAAATGACATTTTTTTGTAATTTGCCAAAATCTTATGGAAGGCTCATTGTTATTTCTCTTCACTTTTTTCTCTTGTGAGCTTTGTTGTTCGGACACTCCGTAAATACCGTCATCCGTATTAGATCCTCTAAAAATACATCAGGCATACACCTGTCAGCATTTTTAAAGAGTCGGAAATATATTGTGAGGATAAAAGAGACTATTGACATTCCTGCCTTAAAGTAAGAGTAAATCATTTACCTCGAAGTATTATGACATGGGAATCCACCTATTTCACTTTATATAGATAAATACGAATCCAAATCTATCGAATCACTCGTGTTATGATCGTAGCTTCTACATCCTAGGTCATCCCATTCCGTTATCTGGCTTACGTTCTTCATGTAGCTAGCATTTAGACTGAATGACTTTGAAATTATGTCATGCTTCCACGTATTATGAATAACGTAGGAGACATCTCTATCTCCCTCTATGGAATCTTTAGAAGATGCATGACACTCATCAAACAAACACATTTACTAAAAATGAGCACAAAACACCACTCTATCTCCACGAGATAAAGGTAAAGTCTGCCTGCATACACTCTACCTTTTTCAGACCTCCCTGATCAGTACGTTGTTGTTTGGACATAACACCACTTAAAAAATTGATTAGGGAAAGATAGTACACTATACATAGTATATTGTGGTTGATAGGAACAGTTCAATGAGACAATGGAAAGCTTGAGACTGCATATACAGTAAAGAGAAGGGCCATTTGGATTTTCATAATCTTAAGCATGCTCTCCCTCACATTGACATGATATCACTTATGACAAAACAGGGCTGTGTGTAAGGCTAAGTTTTGTCTATATTGTCTTCAAGGTATAAATGTCTTCTTTTATAATATTGTACACAACCCTCATTTTACTTTCATGACACCTTTTATTTTACTTTCATGCTAGCTACAACATCCACAAAAAGGACAATTTTCTAGGGCGGAGATACAGTTCTGCTTATCGGGTGGGCATGGGAGACTGAGAGTGTTACATATGTGTGTTCGGTCGAACCTAGTGACTTTGTATATATATCAAGATTTTCTACTCCATCCATCTTGTATTAGTTGTCAATCTTATTAAAAATGTTCGTTCCAAAATACTTGTCAATTTACAAAGTCGAGATAACATTAATAAAGTTTTTATTCATTTTCCCCTTGAAATTAATTGTTTTTTTTAAAGTAAACTATTCTGAGTACATTGAAAAGAGTTAAAGGATAAAATTAGTAAAACACATGATTTCTTAAAGGGCGTGTGAAATGAAAATGTGAAATATGGGACAGAGGGTGTACTAATTACTAAGTACGTATACATATTAAATTTTAAATTCATTTATTAACTTAATCTCGAACTCACAAAGTTTAAATTCTGACTCGGTCTTTACTTATGGGTCTAATAGAATTCAAGTAACTTTGGCCGAAAACCTATTTATTTAACTTGAACTGAGTAACTTACATTCTCTAAGGAATTGTGTGTGTATCTTTCAATATCCAGTCAATAAAACTCTACACATAATTTATTTTAGAGCTTTGTAATCATTTTATCTGAAAGTTTAAATTATTGGAGATCGATAATGCACTTTTATTTACTTAAGTACTTAACACATTACCTGACGTGTTGATTAGGTTCTTTTCTTAGGCATGCAACCACGTACATAGAATCTTTTATTATTATTATTATTTTTTCGAATTAAGGGTGAAAGTAAGACTTGAATTTAAGATTTTTATCTATTCCGATATCACGTGAAATAATTTAGACTATATGCAGAATATTATTAGTTCAGGCATTTTCAACTAAAATTATAACCTTGGCGAGGCTTCAGATATATAATGGCTTTACAAGGCCAACTTCAACATATTTATATGAAGGTGGCCTTGATAAGACCAAACTTCAGACATATTTATTTGAAGTTGGAGTTTCATTCATGGTACATAATACCTTCCATGACTTTAGACATTTTTATTTAAATTATAGCCTTGACAAAGCCAAGTTGAAGTTTCATTCATGGTACCTACATTAGCTTGGTGTTTTATGGTACCTTCATTTAATTTAATTCATGTACCTCAATCTAATTTATATCTTTTAAGACTAAAATTAACTCATAAATAAATTGAAATTTAGGGGAATTTACAATATAATAAATCATGAAATCTCTTTTGATCAATATCGAGCAAAGTTTTTGAAGCAACATAAGAATAAGCAGAGGGAAACTATTTTAAAAAAATAAAATTCACATTAAATCAGACAACACTTATATATTTTTTTTAAAAAATTCGATACAAGTTAAATGAGGACGATCAAATAGGATGCTAGTCAAATATTTACTGAAAATAGTTAAACAGACCCCTTGCACATATCACTATCAAAGAGTAGGCATGCAAATTTATGATAAGTTTAAATAAATGTGTTTTTAGGTACTTGCAAGCTAATTAACACCAATGGAGTAAAAGTTGATCATGTTGATAAATTTTATGTACCCTTCAAGAAAGTGATTAAAAATAAATAAAAGTTAGCAATTCCAATGCAAAATTTTTAAAAAGAGAAAGTAAGCACTAACAAAATTTTACTACTCTTGGATAACCATATTAGAATTGTGTCTTTTAGTTGTTAAAACAATTATTTGATATAAATGATATTTGGACAAGAGAGACTAGTAGTTCGAGGGCAATAATACTAGCTACTTTATGTTAAGCCAAGAAAACTTTAAGGCAACGTCCCTCTCCTAACCAAATGACAAAATACCATTACCACCTCTGCATTACTTTTTTTCCGTACCGATCTGATTAATTCATGGGTAAGATTTGAATAAAGAGACCTACCAACAAAGACGGATCTAGTATGTAATATATGAGTTCATTGGAATCAAGTGCTATATATGTCAAAATTTACTGAATCAATATATTATATAATCTATTTCGAACTCAATAATTTATTTTTATAATTGTGTTAGAGTCAGTTTGGTCTCACCTCGACTAATCTTATGAGGTACTAGCTAGCCACTGATAATGGGTAGTCTCTGTATATGTCTATCAAGCTTGGATAAATAAGAAGAAATCATCTAGTAGTATTTTTTACTCCATTGAGATTTGCACTTAGATGACCTCATGATTCTCACTCATCTCATAATTAACCACTGTGTCACATCATTGGAAAAAAAATTTGAAACCAGTAAATTAAGTGAATATATAGTGATAAGTCTCAAATTTAAACTCATAATATTTAAACCCTGAATTCTTCTCTATATATACAAAGATTAATTTCTCCATCTCCAAAGCTTAATCTAACGTAGATAGCCATCGTCTCACCACACGCTTCCTTAATAGTAGTGCAACCATGTATTATGAAGGATAACCAGTTGAATACACATCGACGAAAATGTTATTAAGGACAATACTATATAGACATCTTAACTTTACCACAATTGACAACTAAAGACTCCACCCTTGAAGATACACATCTAGTCACCTCAACTCATTTTCATTGTGTCAGTTGAACACTTTAACTTACAGAATGATCATCTAGACACCCCTAAAATTTACATGTCACGTCAGCGTCTAGTGTCCACGAGACACAATAAAGACGGGTTGAGATGTCTGTGTATTATACTTATATGAAATTCCAAATATACCGTACTTAACGAAATTTCTGACTACGCCACGAGATTGATCCTAATTAAGTGGTCCCTTTTTTCACACATACATACTCCTCTTTAAAAAGTCACGAGAGCCCCTAGATCTGCATATGTATGTTCAATTTTAGAGAGAGATTTGGCAGATATATAGAGAGAAAGCCCCACAAAACACCCTCAGCCTTTTTCTTCATCATCACTCAAAGTCTCAAACTCAAACTCAAACTCCAACTATAGCCCTCTACACATTTCAGTCTCAAACTGAAAGTCTTTTTAATTATTTGGCCAAAATTTCTTTACTCACTTCTACTACTAGTAGTCATGTAGGGTTCACCCCACTATACTTTTTTTTAATTAACTTTTTTTGTTTCTTATTTTTTTAAAATTTTTTGAACTTTTTTTTGTAGGAGTCCAGAAAGAAATCCACTTGACCTCAACAATTTACCTCATGAAGAATTTTGTAGAGATGGTAAACAAGTCCTTGAAGGTAGCTCTTCATCTTCTGGTACATATAATTAATTACTACTATATCAACTTTGTCTTTTTTTCTTTTCTGACAAAAAAGAATTTTTTCTTCATACAAAAACCATTATGATGCCATCAAGAAGATGAAAAATTTCAAGATTTATATGTATATATTTCTCCAAACAATTACTAGTACTACTTCATATATAAACATCTTTATTTCTTGAACAAATAGTGGCAGAAATAGAATTTTCAGCGAGGGTTCAATATTTGATATATATAATAAATAAATAATAAAAAATCTTGATCTTATGTATATATATAGTATGATTTTTCGGTGAAGGGGTTCATCAGAATCTCCTTCAACCTGGTATATAAAAGCCTTTGCAACCTACAATTTAGTTTGAGAGGAAAAAAAGAGGATCAAGAAAAATTTCAAGATTTATTTTTGTTCAAACAAAAACTACTAATAGTCCATGTCAACTTAAATTCCTTTTTTTCTTGAAAAATGAAATCTTTCTCCACAAAAATCACTACAAGAGGCAAACCATTTTTTTTAAAGGAGAAATTAAAACCCCTTTGGTACCTATAATTTAGTTTTACAAAAAAAAAAAAAGTTTCAAGTTTTTGATACAGTTTTGAAAACAAAACATCATGTAAGCTATAGCTTAATTCTAACTTTGTTTAATCTATTAATACAACTCTTATTTATTTTTTCATTTTCATTTTCTCTCATTTTTTAGCAAGAAAGTAACTTTGGACATTCATATTTCATAGTCTTTTCCAAAAAAATAAATTTTACTTTTAAATTATTTTATCTTGTTGATTCCTAGCTTCCTCGATATAGCAAAAACCCTAATACTAATTAAAGAAATTATTTTTTATTTTTTTTTATTTTTTTTATGATTTGTCTTATCAAATAAATTTAATTTTGTACAACTTTTTGTTTACATTTTGCAGGAGGAGGATATAGAAAAAAGAAAAACGGCGGTAAAGATGATTGTGGTAAAGTTTATGAGTGTAGGTTTTGTTCCCTCAAATTTTGCAAATCACAAGCACTTGGGGGACACATGAACCGCCACCGTCAAGGCAAGTCACTTGTCTTTTCACTGTTCGGTTATTTATAACCGGACGGTGAAAATATAATTTTTTTATATTTTTAATTTTGAAAATGAGTTACGAGTCACCTCCTTTTAGATTTTGCTAGACGATATTGATAATATATATGGAACGATCGATCGTATTTGACAATATGACCATTCCAACATTTTCTTTCTTTTGTTAAAGATATATGTGGGTCGATCGTATTTGTGATAATTTTGAAGGATTTAATATGACTATGAAAAAATATTTATGTTGGATTTGTTGTCTTGAAAATTAGGGAGTGGAGGAGCTAGAGAGAAGGAAGGATGTTTATTATATGTCTTTGCCAAAAAAACTATTATACCTTTTATTTATTTTTTATTCTAATTTCAACCAATAAAACAAGTAGACAAATTTTGAGCAAAATGGAATTAGTAATGTGAGGAGTGAACTTTTTTTTAAATGTTTTTTTTTTCTTTTATTTGTTATTTTGGGGTTATAATTGGTGTTAACAGTATTGGCCAATGATTTTATTTCCAGAAGCGTAGTCATGTCAATCTTGTTTTCATACAAAAGTAGTAGAAACAGTTGGTTGGGTGGAAATAAATGGAGTAAATAAATGTTCTTTGATTTGATTTGATTTGATTTTTGATTTTGATTTTTTGATTTTGTTCTTTTTTTATTTTATATTTGGAAATAGAGAGGGAGACAGAAACACTAAATCGAGCTCGTCAACTTGTCTTCAACAATGATAACATAATCCCTCCACATCACCTTAGGTATGTTTCGTTTTTTAGCTGATCAGATTTACTGTTTACTTCTTTTAAAGTCAATATACAATAATTATATATCGTTATACACTAATTACAACATAAATTATACTCATTACGTATATCTATTGGTTATTTTTAGTTTAATTTGTTGAATTGACTACTATTTAAGTTAATTTCATTTTTCTCTTAAGAGTATTATTTTTTCACTAAATATATCTTTGATCTTCTCTTTTTGACTAGGTAGTATTAATTTTTGAATTTATGTTATATATACTTACATTTATAATCTTTTTTTTTAATGCCATCAACATATTTTAACAGGATATACTATATCTTTATTAGTCATATCAAGTTACTAACTAAAACTTATTAGAAAATTTTATGTTTGATTATTTTACTTTGTTAATACATAAAACTTAAACTCGATTTTTTAATAATATATTTGCAGTTGTCCTCCAATTCCTCATGGAGGAGGTTATCACCAATCAACCAACATTGGTGATCCAACACTCTCATATAGGCCGCCGCCACCACCACCATCACTTTATCCAACAAGGTTATTTTCAGGAAATTCCACCACTACCCTCTTGCCACCTCCACCACCACAACCACCACATCAACCATCATACATGTACGCTTCTCCACCGCGTATGGTTTCATTCTCTTCTCATCAATATCCGGCCCAAACAAACGACTACTTCCTAGGTCATGTATTGTCAGGATCCAACGCACACTCGACAAGTACTACCAATAACTTCATGGGATCATCCGCTCTGGGGCCTGATCACGGTAACAACAACAATAATAATAATTACACTTGCATTGGTGCACCAATAGGGCATGGACTTGGACTTGGCAATAATGGAAGTAGCTCTAGTGGGAAACAACAACATTTGGATCGATTTCAAGATGGATTTTAGTAGTTTTTTTGTCATTTTATTTTTCTTTATTTCCTTGTTCTATGTTTAACTTTCTTTTTGTGCTAGTCTTAATTATCTTTTTAATGTAGAATTATAATTAAAGTTTTGTACACTGACAATGTAGAGAGATTTTACACTATGATTATCCGTGTAATTTGACAATTTATATAGCAGACTATCACTCTATCTTTCATTACTTAATATGAAGAGTTACCTTCTTTTTTTTTACCGGAATCCATTCACTTAGAAGTTTTCGCCTCCTAAGTGCTAGGGGGTTTGGCAACACCCTAACCACGATATATAAATTTCTTAATAATTCATTAAATTAATCAATGATAATAGGTAACTCTTCAGATAACTCCTATCTAAATACATATACGAAGAGTTACCTATAGTCATAATTTAATTTTACATTATAAAGAGAGATATTTGAGACTATGTATCTGACAAAATGGGGTCAAGAAATAGGGAGAATATGATCTGCTTATTTATTTTTTAGTGAAATCAGCTTTTGAGCAATTTTGCACTCATAAAAAATGTAGTTCATATAGATGTACTGGTTTGGCTTGAAGCTAGGGATCTGATTGGAGAGTAACTATATGGTACAAAAAAACATGTTCTAAATGAAACTAGATTTTGCTCCTCTACATGGGACAACAAATTAGTTTCATTTCAACTCAAAGTTACATAACTTTGCATGGGGATTATATATATATTTCTTGTCATTTTATACATAGTTATTATAAGTCTTTTGCCCCACATCCCCTCCCCCACCACTCATATTTCTCATATTATTAAAGTATGTGATCATTTGGTTTGAAATCAAACTTATATTCTTAGTTGTCTTGAAGATAATGTGATGAAAAGAAGTGACATTTGGAAGTGTCATTGAGTTAATATTTAGGTTCCGATATACCTGAGTCGGTGGGTAATTAGTTAATTATATTATATTGTTTCAAGATTTTTCTGTTTTCACGTGTGGGCATGATTTTTTTTCGTTAGTAAAACACGTATATATATTTTCAAGAAGTGTGTGATTAGAGTTAAATAAATAAATTAAATTACGCACACTATCAGTGTAAACGTTTTTCACACTATCAGGTCATTTTCACTTGTTATACTAGTAGGCAACATATACACTTAATTATAGTGTGCTATAAAACTTTATATATACGTCGTTAGTTAAGAAAATCGTATGCCATCAAGTTGTCTTTAGGTTGTGGTGATCAAGTGATAAGTCCTTCTCCAACATTAACCAAAAGTTTGGGATTCGACCTCTAGTTATGAAATCGTCTTAGTAGAGAGCATTTTACCGCCCTCTCTATCAAAGTGAAACTTTTGAGCGCGAACACAGATTAGTTGAGCTCCAAAATGAATATTAAACACCGAAAACCAAAAACAATAATATATTCATGAGTACTATACCTAGTTTTTTTAAAAAAAATTATGGTAAACAAAACTCTACACATAAATAAGTTTTTAAACTGTTTGTTTTAATAAGGGTGGTTTTATGTACCCAAGAATTACCAAATTGAAGTTACTAGGGTGGCTGAGGGAACATTTTTGCAGAAATAGCCAAAAGCTGCATATGATTTTGAACGAGTAGATGAGAAGAGTTATCAAGTTCCTCAGCTAGTCTATTACTATACTATGTGTGTGAAAATTAATAGCTAGGTCAGAATGAAAGCAGCCAAAAAAAAAAAAAAAAAAAATTGCAACTCTAATGGCAAGTCAAATACCATCAACTCTTTTCATACTTATGACCACTAAATTAAACCTAAACATAATATAGGCCCTAACATAAATATATAAAAAGATTCATTGAACCAACAACACCTGTGGTTTCCATTATGGCACATAAAACATAAAAGTACTACTTATAATTATCATAGTGCTTTACTAATATAAAATCAAATCAATCAATAAATTGAATTGAATTTTTTTTTATCAGATTATTGATTTGATTTTGGTTTTTTAATATTAGATTATTAGATAAATCGATAACATATTAAGATAATAGTAATTTATTACTTTATCCTTATATAAATATTAAATATTGATATCAGTATCTTACTGGTTACTTCATTTGCTCTTTAGCCTTCAATTCACATACATTTCAAAGTAGGGGTCGTTTGGTTTGAAAATGAGTTATGATGGGATAAGTTATGTTGAGATAAGTTATATTGGGATTAGTTATGATGGAATAAGTTGTACTGGGATTATTTCTTATTGAGTGTTTGGTTTGTTGTATTCAAAATAATATATTGATAAATTTTAAGAACAAGTTGTTTGTTTACAAAATTACCCTTCACTTTATTTAATTTTTTAAATTTTCTTTGCGAGTTTTTAGTTATTTATTTTTTTAAAAATAAAACTTTTATTTTATTTAACATAAAATATTTTTGTTTATGTACTCCCATGATAAGTACCATGTGTATTTAAAAATATAACTTTTTTTTATTTAGCTTAAAAATATAACTTTCCTCTTTAGTTTGTTAAAGAGAAGAAAATTTATGAGAAATCAAAATAAAATAAATAAAAGAATTAGTCAAATAAAAATTATATTTATATAGTGTAATTTTTTAATAGAAAAATATGAATGATTATCATAAAAATAAGAAGTAGTAAATATTAGTATACATGATATTAAAAATAATGTAAATATAAATAAATGTGAAATGATGTATAAAAAGGATTTCAAGGGATATATTTGTCATTTACCTATTTTATCCCGGGATAACTTATCCCGCGATTATTATACCACCCAATATGAGGGATAACTAATTATCTCGGTACTAATTCATAATCCTGGGATAAGTTATCCCAAGCTTTCCAACCAAACAAGGAAATAAAGGGCACTTAAAATTTATCCCGGGATTAACTTCCCTTATCTATTACACCAAACGACCCCTTAGTTCACAAGAAACAAACTCTTTTATTTGTATTGCACACTTGCACTTGTATAGTTCTTTTCTTTAGAGTTACTACTGTTTCTATTTTATGAGCATTTGTAAAGTTATATTATTATCCTATCGTGTCAAATTATTGGAGAAGTCCTATATATTTGTTTTATGAGCACTTTCTTATTTGTTAAATCGGAAACTGAATCGTTAAGGACTAAAACCCGATAAATCGAATTGGTTTGGTTATTCGTTTAGCGTATTTAAAAACTGAAAAATAATAAACCAAACCGATAATAGATAAAACCAAACGAAACCGATCGATGCGCACCTCTAGCCACAGTACAATTTGGCAGAGATGGAGCTAGGAGTGCTAGTGGTTAGACTGATTCATCCTTAACCAGAAGTCTCAGATTCGAACCATGTGCATATTATTGGAAGTGTCACCCTCCGAATGAGCCACTACAAGAAAATGCATTTATAGCTACAGAATACATTGTAGCTAAACATGAAAAGATCCATGGCTAAACACTTTGGCTATAAATATTGTTTCCGTAGCATTCGTAGCAAAATGTAGCGTGGCTAAAAATTTGCTACAGACTTTACATGGTCTGTGGCTAAGGACTATAACTTATTGCTACAAAAAGAAATGATGTTGTAGCAAAGATGCTATAAAGAATTTGCTACGAAATATGTACTTATAGCAAAAACAAATTCTTTTTAGCCACAACATATAAAATCTGTAGCATTTTTTTATGTGGTAGACACAATATATTCTGTTGAAGCAAAAAAAAAAATGATTTCTTTGCTATGAAAATACTTTGTAGCTATATTATATTTTAGTATCGTGGCAACAGTATTTGTATTTAGCCATGTGTAAGAAAATTTGTAGCTATAAATTGATGTATTTGCCATAATTTTTTTATTTACATGGCTATGAATTTATTCTTTTTACCACGAAATACATAAATTATACTAGCTAGATTTTATTTATTTTTCCATAATAGCGGAAATGTATAACTATATTTTTTATAATCTATATATAAAGTATAAATTTTAGGAATCACATTTTTTTAATATGAAATTACAATATATTCCTATTTAGTTTGTAATTACATTAATCCCTAAAAAAGTAAAACAAACCGGATACATAATATGTAGCTCGGATACATTATAAAATAAACCGGATACATAATATGTAGCTCGGATACATTATAAAATAAACCGGATACATAATATGTAGCTCGGATACATTATAAAATAAACCGGATACATAATATGTAGCTCGGATACATTATAAAATAAACCGGATACATAATATGTAGCTCGGATACATTATAAAATAAACCGGATACATAATATGTAGCTCGGATACATTATAAAATAAACCGGATACATAATATGTAGCTCGGATACATTATAAACTAGCTCGGATACATTATAAAATAATTTAGAATTAGGAGAGAAATAAGGGATTTTAGAGGTTTTTAGAAATAGAAGAGAATATTAGAAATAAGGGAAAATAAGACGTGTATTTCAATAATTTTTCCACAACTACAAAAATTCATTGGTACAAATGAGGAAAGTTGCCATAAACATTATTAATCACAAGAATTTCTATTATATGGATAAAACAGAAAAAAAAATCAATATAGATTTCAAGTTACACATAATTACATATTTCAATTTCAGAACATTTACAATACCAAATTCTTCTATAATAGCTATAACAATAGGATAAGATAATCATTTCAATGTCTACATTTTGACAACTTAAAGAAGAAAGTAAAAATACTAATGGACAACAATGGAGGAAAAGGAAAAATAAAACTTAGAATGTGATTGATATACTCACTGATGAAGCAAAGGGGAGGCGGATGAGGAGTATGGCGGCTAGATTTTTAGATTTGTTTTGAGAGTTTAGGGTATTTGACTTTTTAATTTTTTTGTCAATCTATTTTTACTCTCTAATAAAAGAAGGCTATAATTTAGGTAATAAAAAAAGTTAAGAGGGAATCAATTTGGAGGGATTTTTTTAGTTACTCTCTTTTAATTTGTGAATTCATATTTACCTCCTAATAAAATGTATTTAAAGTCCATACGTGCTAGATATAAATAATGTTATAGAGATACTTCTATATTAGCTATATTCAATTATTAATCCTTAGTTCAACTAATTATAATTATATTATAATAATTATTAATAATTTAAATTAACAATACATCACAAAGTAATTGTCCAAATAGATTAAATTCGAGTAATATAACAATTTCTCAAAATACTTGCTTAAGATAAAACTTGAGTGAGACTTAGTGAAGTTTTGTTTAAATTTCATATAATTAATTAATCAAAACTAATTATATATAGTCATCAAAAAAAATTTAATTATAATTTAAACTTACAAGTAAGATCCAGTAAAGTTATATTGAATTGAATGAACACATCTTATTACACTAGATTGATGAATATATTATTTGAAGAGATCATTTGTGAGTCAAATAACAAGTCTCAAAATAATTGATCAGGATGAAGCTTGAGTGAGAATTACTTAAGTTATATTTGGAATTCACAAGTATGACACTCTGTAATTGAAATGAATCGAACGATATGTTTAACACAACTAATTACAATGGAACATTCTCGAAAAAAAATAATTTCGAAGACACTTGATCAAGATGGAGCTTTAGCAAGACTTAGATTCTGTTTGGATTGGCTTAAAAGTTGATCAAACCTACTTTTAAGTCAGTTTTTGACTTCTGAAAGTGTTTGGCAAAAATAAAAAATAACTTAAAATAAGTCAAAAATGACTTAAAATAAGTTACGAAGTGTTTGGCAAGGTCAAAAATGACTTAAAATAAGTCAGAAACCAAAAGTAGGCCTCCCCCTACTTTTTATTTTTTGACTTAAAAGTCATTTCAATTTGACTTTTTATTTTTGACTTAAAAGCTACTTTTTTTAAGTCAATCCAAACGGGCTCTTAGTGAATTACTTTTATTAAAGTTTGATAAATTATTTAATCAAAATTGTTAAATATAATCACCTATTTATTCAAATTATACCTATAAAATTGAATGAAATGATTAATACCTACATTACACAAAATCGATAGGTATTATTTTCATGGAATATGCTCGAGTCAGATAAAACTTCTAAAACCACTTGATCAAGACGAAGCTTGAGTGAGACTTATTAAAGTTTAATTTTGTTTAAATCTTCTAATTAGTTAATTGAAGTTCATATAGTTACTTATTTATTTGACTTATATTTAAAACTTGTAAAATATAAAAATAAATTCAATCGAATGATCAACGACTCTAATTACACTCTCTATGACAAATAATTATCTAGTTATTCAATCAACTATTACCACTACTTTTAAGCACTCAAACAAAAAATATTTATTTAGCTATAATATTTTATTTTAAATAGCTTTTTATGGCTAAAATAGTTACAATTGTTAAGAAAAAAATTCACTATAAAATTTTTATCATAGGAAAAGATCTATGGCAACATCATCAACTTTTGCCACATTATCTTATAATTTGAAGCAAAAATATTCATATAGCTACCATATTTTATTTCATAATTATTGTGACTAAAAGGTTACTATTGCTATAATAAATTTTAATTTGTGGCAATAATTAATAATTAGCTAGGAAATTTTATTACAGCCAAATATTTGTGGCTATATCATTTACCTATTGCCACAAATTGTTATTACTTGAAGCAAAAATATTTATTTAGATACATCATTTTGTTTCAAATATTTTGTTGTGGCTAAAGGGTTACTATTGCTACAATAACTTTTATCGCGTGGCAAAAACTTATGACCAACTACGAAATTTTATCGTAGCAATAAAAAATTATAACTATTTAGATAATTATTGCCACGGTTGTTAGTAATTATAACAAAAATGAAGCATTAGCTTTGCCAAATTAATTTTCGTGGCTAAGAAATTTTACGAATTTATAGATAGCTATGGAGTTCAAATATTTGTAGCTATTATTAAGCAATAGCCACAAATTTTAATTTCGTAGCTTAGATTTCGTAGCAAAAAGTGCATTGTATTGTAGTCGTGTGCGGTCCGGATTTAGTCGAAGCTTCGATACAAGCTCCGAACACCAAATAAAAAAACTAAAATGTATTATGTAGGGGACCACCCCACACCCCTACCCTACCCTCCCTGGTGGTAATTTACTACTACTGTTGCACAAGTAGAGAGCTACAGAAACACTCAACGTTTGTTTCTTTGTATGGAGCTGAAATCCCGAGACTTGTACTGACGAAAGGTACTACACTGTAGCTTAACAAAGATCCTTTTAGCCAATTACATATACTTTACCTACTACCTAATCACAATTTAAAAACCAAAATATGAATTTGATATTATAATAATCTTTTCATCGCAATTTATATGATTGTGATGTACTCTGATTAAGACTTGTAAATTTTATGATCTTAAACTAGATATACGTAAAAGTTACTGAGTTCGACTGTGTCGATCATATCTGGGCTAGTGTTTAGGTATATTAAAAAGTGTATCACGTAAATTGAGACAAACAGATTAAGAATCTTGTAAACCCACATTAGGTGCTGCTAGAGTAGAGACTACACTAATAAAGTTAGATGAATAAACTGTGTAAAAAGATTTTGGGAAATCTGAATTTAAAGAAAGAAAGAAAGTGCCAATAGCTAAACTCTAAAGTCGATCCCCAATATAATATACATACATAGATACATAGAGTCAGCTTGCAAACCCACATTTTCTTAGGGATATGTTTAAAGCTGCTGCATGCTTCCCCCATTCATATTATTTTTCTTTAGTTTAGTCATTAATGTATATTTGGTGCTCGATATTTATATTAGAGCTCGACTAAATTTAGATTTACGCACAGAAGAGGTAACCACTCCCTAACACCAACATAGGTTGTGGACTTGTGGTGCAGTGTTGGAATGGTTTCACCCTTAACTAGAAATCTTGGATTCAAGCATTGGATATGCACAAAATCTTGTTGGGAGCGCCTTGAAGGGGCGTGTGCAATCCGGATATAGTCGGGACTTCAATGCAGGCTTCAGACACCAGGTGAAAAACCAAAAAAAAAAAAAAAACACTCCCTAATAAAGGCGACTTCGTACGTACTTAGGGGAACTCAAACTTGAGACATTTAGTTAAGGATGATGGAGTACTTACCACTCGACCACAATACTTGTTGGTAAACATATTTATTTCAATACTCTATCTATTTGAATTAAGGTTAATTATATTTTTAGTTTATTTAAAAAAGAATATCAAATTTATATTTAGTAGTGAAACATTTTTTATATTTCAATATGTATTAAACACCATAAGATTCAATGGCCATTTTCATTACGCTACACGTATTATTAATTTCAAATCACAATATTTACAAGTTTTTGTTATTTTCTTATATATATTTCATCCTCAAATGCATAAAATGAAATGGAAAGAATATTATTATAGCATATAAAATATAGCCTAAAATATAACTAGAAATAACTTTATATCTTAATAAGTGTGAATAGTTAAATTTATGTTTTAAAATAAGGCTTTAAGTTTGTACAACTATGAATCATTTTATTGAAGATAATAAAAAATTCAAACTTAAGTAATTATTTTTTTAAACAGGTCAAAAAATGAATGTATGTCACATACATTAAAATAAAAGACGTAAATTATACTATTACTGAAAAAATAATAATTACATTTTATTGATGTACATAAAGTCAAATCTTTTTCCCCATTGCATATTCGAGTAGAAAAGATTGGATCTAACAGTATACCATAGACTTTTGTACATTAGGTTATGATTTGTATCCTGACTTTAATTTCTGGATCACGACACTTATACCCCCCACTGCCAAACAAGTCATTACAGTAATTTCACTGTTTTTCACTTCAATTGGACATGGTTCTTGATAACCAAAACATAAAAATCTTTAACTGGTTTGGTTGTTGTCGAATTGGTTCGGTTTTAAGAAATATAATGATATTTCTCTTCTTTCATCTTATAATCCGTTAGTAACCTTTATCATGGTGGCTATAATCAGAGGCGGATCGGAGTCAAGTTTTTGGATTCAGAATTTATGCCCTGTCAAGTTATTGAATTTTAAATTAATAATTTGTGTATATTGAATGAATTTCTAAAGATAAGTACATAGTCTCAAAGGCTAGCTCCGCCCCTGACTACGATCTTCTTGGATCATGGAAAAAATGTATTAACATAAAGAGTCTTCTTTTACAAAATTTAAAATGATAGGTCTTTTATAAACTTACGGAATCCCATAAACTTATAATGGGTCAATTTTTAACTTTAAAAAAATGGAAATCGTGTTTATTTGGAGAATTTGGAATTTTATGAGTTCAAATTATGATCTCAAATCATAGTTGCAAACGCTGACTTGAAATCATGACTTCATATCGCATGTTCAAACACAAACTTAAAAATAACTTATGAATAACCATTGTAGTACTCTTTTGCGTTGTTATACTAAGGATCCGTCAGAATTAATTTCTCTATTTCTAGAAAAAAATTTTACTAGATTCTATTTATAAAATTATACTGACTATGTTGCATTATTGTTGATATAACCTCAGTAGTACTAAAACAATAGTTAAACTGGAGTTGGATATGAAAAATATCCAGTAAACTAATGTAACCTCTACAATTAATGTACTACTAAGTACTAAGAATATTTTTATTCTAAGAGTTTTAATTCTTTCTCACGTGTAAATATTTTTTAAACTCACTCTCCCACGTACTCTCTAGCAAAGACAAATTTAATATTTTTATAACATGAGTAAACCATTAAAAAATTTGAAATAGTAATTTATCCTTATATTTTTTTTAGGTAAAATATTTAGCATTTAACCACACATACAATTTAGTTTTTCTAAAGCATGAATATCCACAAATAATATTAAATCAATTGTAATAAATACGTACATAAAATATTCAATTTGGCGAAAAAATCATGTGTTCACTAGCACCATATCCTTTTTAGAACATAAATATCCACAAATAATATTAAATCAATTACAATAATACGTACAAAAATTAACCAGTTTGACAAAAAAATCATGTGTTCACGAGCACCATAAATTGTCCTATAAATCCACCTATGCTCTCTGGTTAGTGACTAGTGAGTAGACATAAGATTCAATGGTAAATTCAGAAACACTTTTCCAAATTCTGAAAATAAAAACTCACACGTACACATATAAATGTTTAAATTGACCATAGAATAATTTCCAATAAGAGACTAAATTCCAAAAATTGAGAGTGCCAATACATTTATACTTCATCAAGAAATAGATACCCTTTATTAGTACAAAAAATTTGTAGTATATTGCTTTGGTTTTTTAAGATGCTTTGCCCAATATATATTGCCCTTCTTCAATCATACCCAAATTAGCTAAAAGTTCACCTCTTCTCCCCCAACACTTGCTTACACTTTTTTATACTCACTTTATTGTAAGTACTTTTTAGTTGTATTTATTTATTTTCACATTTCATGTGCTCACAAATTTATAATTAGAGAGAGAAAGGATATTAATAAGGGTGTGTTTGGCATGAAATTAGAAAATGTTTTCTTGGAAAATACGAGTAATAAGTAAATTTCTTATTTATAGTATATTTTCATAGTGAGCAAAAATATTGTCTTATATAAAAATATAGTGAAAATCTTGGGTTGGTTTGGGGGTGGTGGGGGGGAGGATTGGTTTAGAGGTTAGGTGGGGAACTAGGGCTTCCATGGGCGACCTAAAGGAATCCCCTTTGTCAGAAAATTGCATATTGTATACATATAAGGCAGTCAAAATTATCTTTATGTATGCATAATATATGTTGAATCTCTTTAATTAAGCTTTTTTTGTGTTTACTGGTTGATTATCTTTATATTTCGAATCTAGCTCCTTATAAGGGAAAATCCTAATTAATGTCATCACTTAGGGAGGTGGGTGTAAGGAAACGATCGGCATATAATGTCAGTTGTGAAACTTATTTTCATACTTCGATTGCCAACAATAATGTTATTTTCTAATTTTAAAGAAAATTGTTTTCCGATTTAAGGGTGTGTTTGGTACGATCGAACATATATTTTGATAATTTATTTTCAAGAAAAAAAACACTCTTTCCTACCAAACAAACCCTTAAGGTGATAGATACATGTCTTAGAGAAACATTTATAGTGGGTTCACTTTTATGCATGCAAAGCTATTGGTAGTCAAAGCTGCAAAACATTTTTGCAAGAAATAGTGCTTCTTCACATCTAATGTTTATCAACTTACGGGCTGACTATTTTTGTGAAAATTTTACGTACGTTTTATACACATGCACCCCAACAAACATGTAAATTTTTGTTACAACAATATTGGTAAAAGATGATTGTGAATAGGGGCGGATCTAGGAGGGGGCGAGAGTGTTCATCTGAATCCCCTCGGTAAAAGTTTACGTACAAATATATTTTTAATGTATATATATGGATTTTGAATCTTCTAAACATAAGATTAGAGGTTGATTTATTAGTTTAACATTTCAAAATTCAAGTTCAAATAAACATGCATATTTTTTTTGTCATTTACAATATATTCACCCAAAGATTATAGTACTACAATTGAGTAATTAAAAGAATGTCAAAACAAAGGGAGAGGAGTGCATCAATTACGGCTAAAAGGTCCAAATTCAAAATATCGAGTGTGTGAACAAAATCTCAAATCAGAAGATAATTAAAAGTAGAAGTTTCACTATAATCATAGTAACATTATCGATAGTATACGTTTTTCTTTGGAAAACCCTAAGATACCATGTAATAGCCTTAGCATTTCTATAGTTTAAATTTGTAATCTTCTAATCACGCTGACAATTTTTCTCGTTACTCAATGAAGAAAAGGAGGAATGAGTTATAATTTAATACTATAATGAAGATCTACATTGACCAATGGAAACAAGTTGGGATTCAAACGAAATTCAAGACGAAAACGACTAATCATTTGCCACAAGATATCATTGTGGTTTCAAAATTGATGTCACGCCTTTAATCAATCATTATCATGCATGCATCTTCATTTTTATTTTTTATTTTTAGGGTTTTTGTACCTACTAAAATATAACCCTTGTTACATCCTTATCAAATATAGAAACAAGAATATATATATTGTATACATGTTTTATATGTCTGTATATATTATTATATTGTCTTACACAATTTGTGTTTTATTGCTGAAGTTTCATCTAATAGATTGTCCTTTATGAAACTGACATATATAGTTTTGAGTTTCATTATATATATAAATATATTCAGATAGACAAACATATACCTGCATATTATGTTATTAGGGTTTAAGTTATATATATATATATATCCTTAGTTATGAAAAAAAAAGTATGGCGGAAACAACGTCTCTATCCAATAAAAATAGGGGTAAGGTATGCATACTTCCTATATATCCAGCCTAGACCCCTCTTGTGAAGGGATCACACTGAGTATGTTATTGTTATCGTTATATAAGTTATTAAAAAAAATTATTGTTTAGTCTCACTCAAAGGATATCTAAGGTATCTCTCATTAAAATGTGGGATTTATAATCTTCAAAATAATACCTTAAATATGACCTGATAATATAACTTTTGACACTCTGCCTGTTGTAGATTACTTCAACTCTATTATATATGGCTTTTCCATATGCCTAAGTTATGGTGCCTAGTTTGGCAGGTAATTCGGTAAAATAATTGAGGTACGTGCAATCTCTCCATTTTGATTAATGTAGATCACCACATGAATTCAATCGTTCATTTTATGTGAACCTGTTTGATCAGACACATGAATTCAAGAAAAGAAATTGATATTAAACGTGTTGATCGGTCCATGGCTTTATTGTGTAAACAAAATCATATTATTTAAAAGTAAAATGAGAAGTTTCATGTTAATATAAATTATTTTGAGTAAATTTTAGGTTTAGCAAACATAAAAATCATATTTATATGTTATAGCTATAGTTTACATAATTGCGCTCCATAGCAAATTTTATGTTTGCTATGGAGCATCAGCTCTGTATAAAAATTACAGGCAACTTTGATTTGTATAAAATCGTAGACACCTGATTTATATAAATCACAGTGATTTGTATAAATCGGGTGTCTGTGTCTATGAAAATTGCATTTGTATATGTATATGTTCTTTATGTTTGTATATATGCATAAAATTTGAATTTGTATACAATTGAATCGAAATAAACATTGGTATATCAAATATACAACACAAATTATACATTGTAATTTGTATAATTTGTGTTTGTATAAAGCGAGAAAGGCAAAATGAACTGGTAGGGGAAGATCTGTATTTGTATAATTATAAGTGTATAGGATGGAAATAAATATATGTATTTGTATATACAATTTTCTCTCACTTTATACAAACACAAACGCAATTTATACATTTGTGTTTGTATAAAGTGAGAGAGGCGAGGGAGAGTGACGAGTGAGATCACGGAGAGTGGCGAGCGAGATTTCTAGGGAGAGAGGCGAATGGCAAGTGTTTGCTACGGATTATAATTAAATGAAACTGTAGTTATAATATTTAATTTAAATTAATAGTTTGTTATTCTATACAATTTTCCCAATTATTTGAGTTTTCAATCAAATATATATAGAAAGATAATTTCCCTTATTTCTTTTGAACTTTGAACCAGGTGAAGCCCATGAAAGGTGAATTTGGGCTTTATTAACAGTTCTCATCAGTGAGCCCATTTTAGGGCCCAAAAGGATTCCACAAGCCCCTTTCTCCAAAAAGGGCCGTGCTTGTGTTGTTGGACTAATTTGTTGTATTTCAATACTCAATACTAACAATGAATCAAGGGAAAATTACGCGGTTAAGCAAACTTATACCACTTAATTACTCATCATAGCTATAGTTTACTATAATTACCACTCATGACTAATATTATACATTAATTACGGGGGCTAACTTCGAGTTTGTATAATTAGTCACGTTTGTATATGTATAATTCGCCAGAATATACAAATACATATGTATAATATACAATTATCTAATCTATATACATATACAATTCACCTCTTTCCCACTCTCTGCCCTCTCTTGCTCGCCTCTATCCTCCCTCTCCCAATCTCGCTCGCCTCTCTCCTCTCTCTCCCAATCTCGCTCACCTCTCTCCTACCAATCCCAATCTCGCTTGCCATATATACAAATACATATGTATAATATACAATTATCTAACATATATACATATACAATTCACCTTTCTCCCACTCTTAGCCCCCCTTCTCTCGCCTCTCTCCTCTCTCTCCTAGTCTCGCTCGCCTCTCTCCTCCCTATGACATGTAACTATGAATTGTAATTATCAAACTATAGCTATGGAGAATAATCTAGTCTCGCTCTCCTCTCTCCTCTCTCCTAGTCTTGCTCGCCTCTCTCCTCCTTATAACATATAACTACGAATTGTAATTATCAAACTATAGCTATGGAGAGTAATTGGGCTATTTTTAAGTGGCTATATGTGAAAGTTCCCCATGAATCAATACACAAATTTTGGCGGAATCAGATAGGACTAAGGAGATTCTTTTGAAATTTTTTAGCAGAAAATTATATAAGTAATCCGCATCCGAGTATAGCATGATGAAAGAGGAAGAAAAGAAAGATTACTACCTAAGAAAGAAGCTGACGGACTACGAATAACCCTCATATAGAATTTATCAATGACTAAGTAATCAAACGTGTTAGTAATTAATATGATTCGTGGTGAGATGATCGAGATCTCTCCCCTTAACCAGAGGTTTCAAATTCAATCCCGTGAATGAAAAAAATCATTTAGGAGCATCACCTCCAAAAATGTGTCCAGCCATGCGTGAATCCAAATTTATTTAGGCCCAATACTGATACTAAACATCAAGTGAGAAACAAAAAAGAATACGACCTTCAAAATGGAGTGTGATATGCATGAATTCGATTAGATATCGAACACTGGATAAGAACTCGTAAACTAATTTAAAAAGAAGAAAAAAAAAAGTCCCTGAAATAACCACCCCTATCCGTTAAAATTTATCGAACACTTTTTGCTTGGACAGTGAACACAATCCTTTGAGTTCTCCCTTATCAACAATGGCGTCTCTACTCTCCATCTCCTCCGCAGCGCCTGCAAGAACAAATTCAATTGTTACCCACTTTTCTTCATCATTCAAGGTACAATTCTCCTCTTTCTTTTTCCAATTTCAGTCAAATTATTACTATTCTCATTTATCCCCATCAATTTTTTTCAGGGTAATGTAAGTAATTTGAAGTCAAGTTCGAAGCTTTTGCCTTTAATAAAGGTCTGCAACCAGAAATCTAAGTCAATAACAAGAACCCCATTTGTTGTTTTCAACCAAACTGCAAGTTTTGGTGCTGCTTCAGCTGATTCTGCAACTGGGAGTGTTCGGTTTCGGCTAAATAACTTGGGTCCTCAACCTGGGGCTACCAAGAATAGGAAGAGGAAGGGTAGAGGGCATTCAGCTGGACAAGGGGGTAGTTGTGGTTTTGGGATGAGAGGTCAAAAATCAAGGTCTGGACCTGGAGTTAGAAAGGGGTTTGAAGGGGGTCAAATGCCCCTCTATAGGAGACTTCCTAAGTTGAGAGGAATTGCTGGAGGTAATTTGTTAACATTGCTTCAACATAATTATGTAATCATAAGGGTTGTTTGGTACAAGGGATAAGAGATAATAATCTCGGGATAAAATGTTAGTTTGTGTTTGGTTAGGGGTATTAGTTAGTCCCTGAATTATCTATCTTGTCATTTATACTATAATGATGGGATAAGTTATCTCATATATATGGTGGGATAACTAATTCCGCGAGATATCCTAATCCATGGGATAACTTTGTCTATCTTATCCCCAGTACCAAATGACCCCTTAGTTTGTGTTGGATTTTGTTTTTCCTTGTTTTGCTGTTTGTTTCTGTGTCCATCTGCAGTGTTATAGTTTAGCATTTAAAAGTCTATGGATCAGTGCATTTAGTTTGTTATAGAATTTATAGCTTTAGCTTGACTATGTGTTTTTTTATAATTGTGTGCTCGGACCACTTTGCATGTAGTAGTGTTGTCAAAGGTGTGCATAAGCGAGGCTCAAAATTTGTTGAGCGCTTTGCCCTTCTTAATGTGCGCTTCAGGGTCGTCATCAAGTTTCTAAGGCATACTTTTCCTTGCCATCACTAAAGAATTGATATTAAACTTAATAGAAAAAAATCAATTTCTTTGTTCATATATTTGTCGCTCATGCTTATAGTTATTAGTCTTAGACTAAACATATGTATTTGTATTTTTTCTCCCTTTGCGTCTTTTTCGTTAAAGCTCACGCTTTATTTACGTTTTGCGCTTAGTCCCAATGGTCCTCAAAGGTTTTTTGAGTTTTTTGCTTTGATAACACTGTCATGCACTTAATTCTACGGGGTACCTGCTACCTCCTGCCAAAACTTGTGTTGGATATTCCTTTGCTACTTCATTTCTCAACTAATGGAATAAAAATACTTCTTTTTACCCTGCCTAGCGCCATATGCGCTGCTGAGCGGATAACTCTATACACAAAAGCTTGGATATATGAATATTGAACATGAGACCTCATGGTTCTCAACCCACTTCATTAACAACTATGCCACTCGCTTGGGTGCACTATATGTTTCTTTGTTTGCAAGCATTTTTGTTTTTTCTTTTGGTTATGTGTCATTGCAGAGTCAGATTTTCATAGGATGATAAAAAGTCTTATCTGCATCTGGTGGGCATATGCATATGCATACTCATATATACTGATGATTAATCTAAAGAAATTTATTACAAATGATCAACATATTGCACTAAGAAACAAAGCTATGCACAGTTAGACAACATCAAGCCAAATATCTTAAAATCCGTATTTTTTCATTTGCAATATTCTGAAGTCCTCATCCTTTTTGTCTTCCTCAATAATCTGAAGACTGTTACCCCTTATTTAAACTCAAAGGAAAGCCTTGGTCGATATGAGAGAAATGTGCTCAAGCACCCAATCAACTGAAACGTCTGTCAAGAAGTTTCTTACTGCGAAATGAATAACATTCTAGGAACTCTCACTCGAACAAATGCTCCTTATGCCATCATAAACCGAATCAGTGGATATAAAGTCCGTCCTTTCCTAACCTTCCCCTAGCAGGGAAACTTAGCTTAAAAGAAGAAGGATTTAGAAAGTTCATACTAAGGTGGTAAGAAGGCCCTCGAATCGAAGGGCTATTCTTTCTTTGATTTGAAAAGAATGTCAGAGCCTTGACTCTCTAGTCTCAGTGTGGCTCTTGAGTAGTCTTCACTTTCCCTTAGCCATAACGTTAGATTAAGTATTTTCGTCAATATGTCAAGTTGTTGGTATTACTTAGAGGATTCATAACTGCCCTTTGTTTTTGGCATAACTTGTATCCATTCGCATTATGTAATGCTGAACCTTGATTGTCATGCCTGGAGTTGTGTGACTAAAAATAAGTTCTTACTTTTCTTAGGCCTTTCATACTGATTAGGCCTAGACATGTCTAATTTTTATAACTTTGACTATTTTAGGCTATTCTAACTTGTAACTGATAGTGCTCTTTGTAAAACCTCCAATCTCATCTTTTATTCTGTATGTATTTTTTGATCTAGTTAAGGATTTCCCTTAAGTCAGGCTAATCTGTAAAAATCAATTGTCAACTACATGTTTACCACCTTTGCCACCCGTTTCTCGTATACTCAATATTGCTGATTAGCAATTTAATTTGACCGGTTAATGCAAGAAATATAAATAAAGGACCAAATTGATTAGCAGAAGTTTCTGAAGGGACAAACTTGTAAGATGAAGTTCACTTTGACTCTCGTGGTACTTTTGTTAAAAGAGTAAGGTAATCTGATCAACCAACTCTACCCCTTCACAAAAAAAAAGGGGGGGGGGGGGGGGGGCGGGGCAGGGA
>NW_006238978.1:180248-200088 GCF_000226075.1 Solanum tuberosum
GGGGGGGGGGGGGCTCGATTGCATCATAAGGTAGCCTAATTCAAGGTTCTAGAGCTGTAACATTTACTTTTCTATTAGCCAGTTTCTCATTGATCATTGCTATCACTTTTTTAGCGTAAGAAATGTGAACTGTTACTTGCCATTTTCTGTAATGATGGTTTCTGTATGGGACTTCTGGCACTGACAAGCTATGTAGATTTGTTGAATGAGCTAAGTGCTGCGTAGTTTGGGTTGTTTATTTCTTTCTGATGTTTTTCCACTCAGGAATGTTATATCCTTGTTACCCTCTGAAACTATTTTTTGCACCTTCGATGCTAAAGATGATAAAACTATGAACTTAAAAGTTTTTCAAAATATCTAACGAAAAGAAAAATGTTCTTTCTCTACTGCTGCTGGTGCTACAATGGCATAGAGTTCTCCCTGTTTCACACTTCAGTTTATCAAATATAAAGTTCATTAATGTAAGCTCTTTAGTTTACTCCGTGTAGTGTGTCAGATTAATGGAATACAGTGTTTTATTGTTATATATGCATATGTTATGCTGAAATTAAGCTAATCTGAGCAAATCAATAATGTAAAGGCATGCATGCTGGACTTCCCAAATATGTACCTGTGAACTTGAAGGACATAGAAGAGGCGGGATTTCAAGAAGGGGAAGAGGTGTCACTTGAGTCCCTCAAGCAAAAGGGTTTAATAAATCCTTCAGGGAGAGAAAGGAGACTTCCACTAAAGGTACAATTACATTTATCTTTGTTGCATGTTGGTTCCACAAAGAATTGTTGTCATTTAATCAGTGAATGCTTAATTTCTTACTCCATCACTTGATCAATTAAGTGAACTAATCTGAAAAGTTAGAATTACATGAGACATAATGACTATTTGCTCTCGATGCTGCTGCATTTTCCCGGAAAAAAAAGGAGGAAGAAAAAAACACAAAGCTGCTATTCTGACATGAGTTTTCTGATAGCATAAAGAATAATGTTAGCATTAGGTCCTGGCTAATGTCTCAACACGGGATTGATCGATTAAGTTAAATGGGATATGACGCTTTATGCTTGATATGGTGCTTGAGAATGTTATAGTCAGCCTATGAGACTGAGTCTGTGCATTCTGCTTTGGTTGTGTTTTCACTCTTCACCTTAGTGCTATTAACTAAAAGTAGGAAAAGGAATACTTTATAAGCCAAAGTATCTTCAATTTACCATTGTTCTGTTCATCTCACTTAATTGGGTACATCAAGGTTGTTAAAAATGGTATATAGTCTCTTTTCATAGGTACGTATGTAACTAAACAATAAAGATGATGTTCATTTATCTAGGTCATATGTAGCTTGAATTCAAGAACTATCTACCTACTGATGTCACTGCTTACAAATGCCAGGAAAAAATAATTTGCTCTTTAAATGTATGAAATATTACACCTTTTCAAATAGAAAACAAAAACAAGAAATTATTCCATTCATTTCGATATGACACTGTTAAAAAGGAAGGAATTATTACAGTATGGAGCAGCATATTCCTAGAGTTATGGGTTAATATAAATAGATAAAGGTGTAGTGCTTTCTTTACGTAAAATAACTATAAAAGAACAAAGAATATATGTTATAAGTCCTGCTCTCTTGGTGTGATTCTGTGCACGAATTATTTTTCTAGTTTTCTCAACTCATAATAAATATCCGTTGAACAATATGGTATAGTTGAGATTCCTCTCATTGGTTCTCCATACCTAGATAGTGTCTTCCCCAGTTGATTCGCCTAGCTGAAGAGAAAATGGGGTATTGATGCTTTCCATAATCGTCTATTTCTTTACTTGACTTGTGATTCCACCAAGAATAAGTTCTTAGACTTAGTCATATACTTCTTTTTCCTTTTTAATTACAAATAAAGTCATAAAATTCGTCATATTGAAAACAATTACTAAATCACCCCGTTGCCTGGATTTTGGAAGATAGTATTGTATACTTTATTTGACTGCCACAGTAGGTTCTTGCTGTTTGTTGTTTTGGCTTTTCTTCTCAAGCAAAATCCATCCCTTGTTTTTTTTTTTGATAACTGTGGTATCTGTGCCAGCTTGGCGCACCTCAACTAATTGCACTGGATACCTGCTCTTGACAGATGGGAAGAAATCACCTCATTTTAGAAAGCGTTTGTGCGAATAATAAACCATTATTGTTTGAATTGAAGCTCATATTCAATTATATAATATTGGTCGAAACTGCTAAGGTGACAAGTATGTCTGCCGAATGTGTATGAACATCTAGTTCATAATGAATTGACAAGTTTTCCATTGTCTGCCAACTAATTTAGTTCCAAGTACTAACTCATCAACGTGTACTTCATTCTGTCTCCCGATTATATGATGTGGAGTATGATTGTAGAAATTGTCTGTATATATCATTCAAGGCATTATAAGCGAACACTTATGAGTTCGTGCAGCTTCTATGTCCTGGAATTTGGTTTAATGTCCAAGTGACCAACCATGCATTAATCCGAAAATCCTCTTATCAAGTTCAATTCCCCGAAAGTAGATTAAATAACAAACTATGATGACTCGTAGGTTGTATAACGTAGTTTCTTCTATTGCATATCTGTATTAACTTCTATAATATCTCCGTTTCCAGATCTTAGGCGATGGTGAGCTAAGCGTGAAGCTCAACTTCAAGGCTCGCGCCTTTTCATCGTCAGCAAAGGAGAAACTAGAGGCTGTTGGTTGTTCATTGACTGTTCTACCAGGCAGAAAGAAATGGGTAAAACCATCAGTTGCCAAGAACCTTGCTAGAGCTGAGGAATATTTTGCAAAGAAAAGAGCAGCTGCAGCTGCAGCTGAATCAGCTGATTCCTCTTCTGCTTAAGTCAAAAACTTATGTTAGCCACACAAATTTTTTTGTTTGATGTTGTCACTCTAAGAAAAGGATGTAAAGCAACATTCATAAAGTTTTGATTCTTTTCTCTTTTTATTCTTCCTTATTTTTCTTTTAGTCTGGTATCAGATTTGTTTTATTCAAGCATCCCATTAGAGTGTGCTCTCGTGGTCAATGAAGTGGTTGTATACCAAGATTCAAATGCTAGTAGAAACAAAAAAAGAGAAATTAACATAAATAGTCGTCCACCCAAAAGAAATAGGAAATAAATTTTTTGGGGTTGAGCAGTGAAATATTTAACTTCCCTGACAAACAAAATTAGTTTACTTCTGCTTATGGTTTAACAGGTAGAGTTGCACGATACTTATGCTAGTGAGAGGTAGTAAGTATTTGATGAGGTATTCCACTAGTTGGGGTTTTTGGAGGCTGATAATGTGTATGTAGATCTTATCTCTACCTATTGATGGTAGGGAGGGTTGTTTCCAATAGACTCTCGACTCGGGGAGAGATGAAAAAGAAACAATAACAACAATAAGATAATATGATAAACGAAGCGAAACAAACAATCAGATAGTACTAGAGATCTAAAAATAAGCAAACGTAAAAAGGTTAGCTTCTGATTCCGCTTTTCTAAATAGAAATCATCAGGCCTATGCCTGACAAGTCAAACATCTTACTTTTCACGCTGAAAGATTTCTTCCAGAAGGTTATAGTCTAAAATCTCGATATTCAATAAAAAAATGCTAGTTGAATTCTTATGTCTTGACGAGCAGAATTACACGATATGCTAGTGTAAGGTAAACGATATCCAATAAAACAATCGAGATATATTCAAACTGGACTCGAAATCATCATATATGAATTATAACAATTTGTTATATTCACTGTAGGCATGGTCCAGATGGTAGGTACTGATGAAAATGCAACTTTTCAAACTTTGAGAATATATTCATTTAATTTAATAGTATTCAAAATAGAAGTAGTTTTCTGACTGTTGCTATCACAACTTTAGTTTTCATATTGTTTTAAATATATTATCTTTGCTTAGATGCAATGCACATGCCTTAATTTTTAGAATTTACTTTAAATTACCAATTGACAGAACACCTTGGATTTGGAAACTAATTGTTCTTAATTGAGAAAAGGACAAATAAATTTTCATTTCTTCTTTTATCTTTCTAATTATCAATATGTTTTCTTTTATTTAGACCAAATACCATTTAGAGAAAAGGTTAATTAGTTCATGCATCTGGAGGGGTCAATTGAAAAACTATTGATGCATACTTTACTACTCTATGTCCTGATTTATGTAACACTATTTGATTGAACGCGAAATTTAAGAAATAAGAAAAGATTTTGTTCTGTTTATCAAATTGTTCTTATTAAAGTCACTTTTAGTACTTATACATTTAGTTGATTTTTCTTTACAATAAATATTAAGTGGGACGTAATAAGGATAAAATAAAGACAGTGTCATTAAATAGTTGTCAAATTTGATATTTTTTGGGGACAAATTAAAAAGGAAACAATGTCGCCTAATTAAGACGAAGAGAATACTATTTTTCAACCTCGAAAAAAATTCCTATAACCCAATCAAGATTTCCAAAAAGTCTCTAAATTGAAAGAGTAAGAAACAAAACTACAAGCATTTTTTTTTTTTGGATAGACCGTCTTTTTGAGATTCTTCTAATTCATTTTTTTCGATAAAAATATGGTCCTAGTATTCTTTATGGGAAAAGGTGTTTTGAAAACGCTTAAAATCTTGTTATCTTTCTTACATGAGATTGTCGTCGCACTTGCTTCAAATGTCACCAAGTAAATAATAATTTTATATAAGATAAATTTTTAATTTTAACGACATATCGTAAAATATTAACGATATAAAAATGACTAAGCTTTTAGTCTTTGAATAATGAAGAAAGGCTTTTTTTAGAGAGATTTTACATGACCTTTAAGTAGGAATAAATTGTTTTTAAAGCAACAAAATTATATTACATCATGTCATTTGATTACCCTCAAGGGAAAACAAAGATAATGTCTTTTAGTTACAATTATTGTGTTTTTCTCTTTGCCCTACACCACAAGAAAGTTTGTTAGGACACTATAGGCATGCCCACCCAAGATTTTCAAGGGACATAATTTTGTAGTGGCCAAACTTTGATAGTCATATCTAACTTATTATTAAATTAAATAAAAATATAGGAATTGAAAATTGCACAATATTAAGTAGACTTTTTTAAACCCTACAAGAAGAGAAGAAATGGAGCCAAACTTTTTGTTTGCATTGTTAAGGAAATTAAGCATGACTCAAAGGCAATAGCATGTGATCATTACTATGATAAGTCTTTTTCTTCACCTAATGAAAACATCAAAGGGACAAGCAAATATGTCTCCTTTTATTATCAAATTCACTTTATTTAATCATTGGAATCTTCTTTTTGTCATGAGAGCCTTTTAAAACAATTAAAATAAAAATAATTATGGTATACTCGGATGAGTGTGTGCACACCTCAATTAATCTCCTGGGGTATCTGTTATCACTTATCAACACTTGTTGCACAGGTACGATGTAATTTTGTTCATCAAGACTTAGACAAATAAAAATAAATCACTTAGTATTTTGTGTATGCTAAAATTTGAACAAGAAAGATAAGAATTCTCAACGTACTTAATTCATTAAATAGTGGGTTATACTCTGAAACTTTTCTTAATTCCTACTCACCTTATAAGATGGTGTTTCAATATATAGGTACACTGTACACATATTAATATTGTTATAGTTTTAAGTTAGATGTAATATTTGTTAGCTAATAAAGAGATTGATACATCCAAGCTAACCTCAAAATTGAATAGATAAATAAATTTTAATTATTAAGATGTGTTAAATTGTATATATTAATTAATATTATTAATAGAATGATGTCAATGCATAATATTTTTCTGTTGATAATAGAACTCCTTGTCGTCATTCCTTGTGTGCGCAAGATAGATTCTTCTCTAATATATAATAGTCCGATTCATAATAGTTCACAAATAACACAAAAAAAGTAATTAATTACATTTGGTAAATGTCATGCGGTAGTCGATAAGCTCAATTGTAAAGGCACGTACAAGATTTCAAATATGAGATCCTCATTTAGAAGATCACCTGCTCAATCAACTCGATTATTTTTATATTTTCTCTTATTTTTCAAAGATATTGTCTTATTTAGTCAAGCTAATTAAGACTAAACTTAGATTTTTATTTAATCATAATTTTGTTGGGGTTAAGTGACATAGTAGGACAAAGTTTTCTTGTGTTTCTTTTTTCTGGTTGGCATTAAGTATAACATGGTTTATCATTGAAAATAACGATGATAATGACTTAACATTTAAAAATAAATTAAACGTGGAAAGAAATCACTAAATTAAAATTTAAACGTCTAGCCAATTTCTTTCTACTATAGATTGATGGTTCAAAAACAAACCGTCCACGTTAATTAAGATTAGATAAGGAAGAAAAATCAAACGTAATATGAATAAGAATTGAATTATAATCAACTTTATCACTAATAAATCACGTACGTTTGTTTATCCACGAGCTTAATTAAAAGGATCGTTATCCCTGAATGGAGCCCTACCCGACACAAATTCAGATTAGTTGGACTTAAATATAGATACTGAATATCGAATGAAAAATAAAATAAACATTATAAATATAAATTCTAGAAAATAGTAACATACTAATTTTAAGTTACGAGTTCCTTTAAGTTCCTTCATTCATAACAAAGGTCTCGATTTCAAGTGATCCTCTTTATTAGAGATGAGATAACCATGTCGAAGAGATAAGAATAAGCTAAGCGTGTCCAGTGCACTATGAACAAAAAACGGAATAGAAGGGGTCTAACCAGTCCTTCTTTGCTCCCGTTGAGGATGAAATTTAAATTAAATGTGAAAATTTTCGACAGGAATAATTGAAATAGTGGCAGATCCTATGGACCACTCACACTCCACAAGAACCCAAAAAAATGAGTGCTGGAAAATGCAATTTGCTAAGAATGATGGCTAGGTATTTTATCTATTCTTATTGTTATTTGCTGCCATCTGTAATAAATACATTTTTTTTCAATAATAAAAGGCAAGAGAACATGTTCTTTAAGCTTTTTGGAGGGCTCCCCACAAATCTCATTTTGATTTCCTTCAAAAATACTTCATTATAGGGTCCCATTATTTCTCATTAAACTCACCATGTTGCCTCTTCTAAGCTAATTTATATTCTAAGGTATTTATACATAATTAGACCAAGTTGTTTTATCTTTAACTTTATGTAAATAGGGGACATTTTTGTTTAATCATCTGGTATCAAAATTTATTAAAGAGGAAAATACAATTAATTGGACGTGTGAACGAAGTTTTATCTTATAAATAGCTGAAAAGCAAATGGAAGTTACATATAAAATGTAATGATACTTTTAATAATGTGATTATTATTTTTGAGATAATCATGTTGGCTTGGCTAAAAGCGGATAATATCATAGCATGTTAAAGAGTATTTATAGTTTGTTTTAGTTCAATAATTGATAGTAGAGTCAATAATTTGATCAGACAAGTACATTGCATATAACCAGCGTGATTTAGTGCTTTTGCTTGGATACGAGCCAATTTACTATTTGTGTCTATAACTTTAGAGACACATACGCGGAAAAAAAATATATACTTTGATAACCATAAATATGCATATCGAATCGATATGAGTGGCACACAATTAATCTCCTTATTGATCATGCTGAAAAATCTCAAGAATGAATTAAAGTCGTTATATTAGATGTTTTCTACTAGTATTTACTTTGTTTATCTTTTTCAATTAGACGAGTACTCCTAATAGAATAAAGAGTGTCAAGTTGGACTTTGCAAATTTAAAATTCATATTTTGGGCAAATTTAAAATTATAATGGAGTTTTAAATTATTTTTGGGGGTTCGTGCACTTACTGTTAATTTCAAATTAATATGAATGTTTGACTAATATAATTCTCTATAATATAAAACATGGCTTCACGTACTACAATAAAGGATCCAAATTTGATTATTTTTTTATGTTTAGATCTTGTTGATTTTTCCACATCGGTTGTGACTAGGTGTTTGCTTTTTTTGCGATCTCAGTTTTTTTAATTATAATATCAGAATTATATTTATTTTAATTTATTATTTATTCGATATTAAACTCAGAGGCGAACTCAGAATTTGAAGACTTGGGTTCACTAGATTTAAACTCAGGTCTCGCGGGTGGTACCTTTGGCTTGTACCAGCAGCACAACACCACTCTTATGCTCATCATGGGTGCACTGTTAATTATATTCTAATTTCTGTTAGTTTCTCAAGATAGATATACATATATACACATATTTTTTTTCCGAAGTTAACGGGTGCACGTGCACCCACACTTTATAGGTTGAGTCCGCCTCTGATTAGACTCTAATCATCTTATATTGTTCACGCTTTAAATGTTTAATCCTGAACAAGAAGAAGAGGCAATTCCTATAACAGGTCTCAAACATGTTAGATCTCTGCTACAATTTAATTAGACATAATAACGTAGGTTTATACTATTATATACTATAATTGTACGGTCTAAGAATTAATTAAACATAATGTAGATTTTATATATAACGTAGACATAATAATAAGTTGAATAATTCGCCAACTTGTCTCATAGTTTAGCAACTTTTAATAATCATAATTTTCAAGAGCCAAATTTTATTTGAAGATTTGTTATTCATTTCAAGTACAAAGACAGTTGTAAACAGCATTACACAAAAAGTTAAATGTTCAATAAAATTGAATCGACTTGTAGCATGTAATAATTTTCTTTATTGTCCCATTTAAAACAGGAAACAGTCTGTGTTTTATTTATTTATTAATTAATATGCGTGAAAAAAGTTTAAATGACAGTTAAAATAAAAATAAATGAATATGTTAAATGGTTCAAATTTACGTTTGGATTATACAAAACTATCAAGATTTTCTGTCTCATGCAAATTTGGACCATTTTTTCTCATACTTCAAAAGCAAATATGATCGTTTTTTCTTGTAAAAATGTTTTATGTGCTGAATTTTTTTCATAATAAGTAAATAAAGATATATTTAAACTAATGTCATAACGACAGAGTATATTTGACCTTAATTATTTCTAACAGGAAATTTAAAGGAGAATTTTAACTTTTTATCCCAAAGAAAAAAGATAAACGAAAGACTAAAGTTGCAAGAAAAAAAGAAAAAATTAAAAGGAAAAGAATGAGATAAAAGATTCGAATTAAAGGCAGTGCTATGCTGTCGTAAATGTAAGAAACAAAATATCGTAATAGGATAATTGAAATTTCTCTTAATTTTTTTAAATGGAGAAAATCATATTAAAAATATGATTTATAAAAAAAAAACTTACAAAATGCGATTACAATTTAATCAGATTTTACTATAAATATCGCGATAAAAAAAAGGAATGAGAAGTCGAAACATGGCGAATCCAACGGCGTACACAGAAATAGAAAGAGAGAAAAAGGAAAACAGCGTACAGCAACCAAACATGTTCTTTCCACGTGATCCCTTCTTTATTTCTACTTTTGTTTTAAAAAAAAATTGAGTCCGACTAAATCTGAATTCGTGTCGAGAAGTCTCACATTAGAGGTAAAACGTTTTCTAAGACCCTAACAAAGGCGACTCCGTGCTCAAGGGGATTCAAATCCGAGACCTCTTGATTAAGGATGAAAGACTACTTACTACTCCACCACAACCCTTGTTGGTTACTTTTGTTCAATGTCACCTAAGCTACATTATTATTCTTCTAATGAAAAAATCAATGTTTAATACTCTAAGAATTGGTTTGATCGTGGAATGAGTTATTTTAAAATTAATTATTTCATTATTGTTATTTTTATTTTTAGTCAAAATAACGTTACAATCTTGAAATAGTTGATTTTGGTATAAGTTATTATATACTTTTATCAAAATTAAATATGGGATAAATTCATCATAGAATCAATTTCAAAATTAGTTATCGCTTATTCCTCATATAAAAAAGTTCTAAGGGATCGTTTGGTACAAGAGAAGAGGAATAATATTTTTTTGATAAAAGTGTATTATTTTATCCAACTTTTGATTAGAGATATTAATAAGTCTCTGTATAAAATTACACTATTTTTACATGATTAAAATTATATTTTATGTGTATATATAGTAGATATTAAAACACATTCAACTTCTTTGAATATTTACTTTTTCATATTTTGAACACTTTTATGAAAATTCTAATTTTGCAGCATTCACTATTTACACTATAATGAATCAATGAAAAAATAAATTATCATATATATAATTTGGTGGGATAATTTAGCCACGAGAAATCTCGATTCATAGAATAACTTTGTTTACTCAATTTCTCATACCAAACTACTCCTTGAAAATAAGACAACCCCCAAAACAGGAAAGAACTTGAAGAGATGCATGGTGAAACAACTGTTAGAAAGCATTTTTCATATTGAATTTATTTTAGTGATATTCGAATTAATTGAGATTCCAATAAAGATATTAAATAGCAATTGTATGGTCAAATTGTGTGTGTCGTTAAATTATGTGTTTCAACTTTCAATCATAATGGCATGATATAAAAAAATTTATGCTTGAAATACATGATCGACCTTAACTTTCAAAGTGATGTCACCAATTGCAAAATTATATTTTTTTACTAAACTTAAAAGGTAGAGATCCTCTAAAGGATATCTTTATCCACAGCTCACCGCTGATTCATTTCTCAACAAATTAACTTTAAATAACTTTTACATTTTTTGTCGAGATCCACCAATTTTCAGGTGGACTTTTTAGAGAATCTCATTGTTGTGTCGTAGGATTTATAACTCGATTATATCCACAAATGAAATTATGTATTCTTCCATTCGTTTTTAATAGGAATAGAAAAAAATCATACCTTATTTAAGAAATACTAGTAAAGAGAAAGAATAAGCATTGATTCTATTATTAAGAAGAGAATTCAAGCCTCTCCTTTCGTCTATTTATTATTTATTCTTTCTAGACAAGAGTTATCCAAACAATCGTTGCCTATTTAGTTATCTTTTTTCATTTTGAAAATTGAAATTCTTTTTATTGGACAATTATATTACTCCTCAAAATTTAAAATTTTAGATCAATGAAAAATCAATAGGTCAATATAGGATTGTCCGTCATTCTACTTTACTTATTTGAAATCTAGTATTTTCAAAAGAAAAATAACAATAAAAATGATTTTTAGCAGCAATAAATATACAGATTAACAAAGAGTGATAAAGTTTTTACTGACATCAGTTTATTTTCATTGGATCCCGTGTCACTATAACCCTAAGGAACATTTACAAAGAGTGTTAAATACCGTTAAAAATATGTTTTTATTAACAATTAAACTATTATCATTAATTAATTGATGCTAAAACCATTTTTAAGGTAGTAATTGTTGGCTTCATACATCTCGCCTATTGAAACACCAATCCAATCTTGAAAGCTGAACTCCGTAATAATAATAATAAGATAATAATAAGATTCACAAATTAAAAATAATTTTTATAGTCATTTTTAACAATATTTTTTTTATAGTTTCAACAAATTATGCACAAAATTGTATGTTACCAAGATTGTATAAAAAATGAAGATGGGTGGTGATCCTTCAATAGTTTTCAGTGCCGTGAATTTTGTTAATTAACCAAAATATTTCGCAGAAAAAATCTTTTCGATGGACGAAAAGCCAAAGCAATATATAGTGCAATTTTAAATAGGAAGGGATCCCGAATCATTCCATCACGTAATATGTTGGTGATTTATGATGTTTAATTGTGTATTTAGTGTATGTTTGATATTGAGAAAAATATTTTTTTAATGAAAAATGAGTAAGAAATTACTTTCATGATTCATATTTGTGATTGAGGGAGTACTTATTTTTTAATATTAAATAAGTAAATAAGAAAGATTATCTCAAAAATATTTGTCTATAATTTAAGTAGTACACTTTACGGAATTGGAGATAGGAATTTATTTCAGATCAAATTTGGATAAGTGTACTAGTATTTTGGAAGAACAATGAGTTTATATAGATTTTTCTTTCAAATATTGAAAACTTATGACATTAAACGTTGTCATAATATTTATATAGCTTTAAAAAGCTTTCCATTTAAGATAATCAAAAAGTATACCGTTAATTGTTTTCTTATGTGAAGATATTTATTTTAATTATTATTTTTTAGTAGATTAAAAAGAAAGTGCATCACGTGAAATATTGAAATTGATTGAAGGGAAAAAAAATGAAAAGGAGGTTTGTCTTTAATTACTTCTTGTAGTGTTAGCAAAGGAAAGATATTTTTGTAATAATTATTTTAATGATTTAATAGGAGTGATTACTTATATCTTAAATGCCAAAATTGAATTTTATATAAACGTTCAAAAGTAAATGTTAGTATAAACTTTATTACTAAGCTAATTAAAAAAGGAGTGCCCACAAGCCACTCTACATGTCTACAAGAATTTTAGGCACACTACTTTTTTTTTTTTTACACTTAGAATTATCAAATATGAGTTGATTTTTTCTTTTTTACTCTACTTGAATTAAATAATATTTTAAATTTAATAACTTCAAAGATATGAATAAAGATATTTCTAAACATGTCCAATTTGGGCATCAAATTTTATTTCAGCATTTCAAACACTATTCGCAAATTCTTTTTTGCTTTATAAACTTCCCTGCCTCCGATATGACTCTCGATTGCTATTTGATTATTTATATCGATTATGTTAAGTTTTTGCACTTTAAGCGTACTAGTCTTTTACTAATACTAATGAATGTATGAGCAAGCTTCATGATATTTGGTTTGTTAAATAACAAATTTAGATGGAAACAATAGAAAATTCGAAAGGATCAATTTTGAAAAAATATTTGCCGATCGTGAATGTTATAAGGTCGGAAAGAAAAATCTGATAATAGTAAAAGAAATTTTATTCTTTAAATTATGTCGTTATCTTTCCTGACTTGACAATAATCAAGGAAAAATTACTCATTTCTTTTCGAAACGCACTTTGAAATCTATATAAAATAGAGATCATCGCTATAATAACATAATCAATATCGCTAGCTCTATTAATTTTTCGTACACAATATTGACTGATACGATTTTTTAGCGTGTTTACAATAATTGATATATAATTACTATAATTTTAAATTAGATCGGAAAAAAATAAGATGTGTATAAATCTTACTTCTATTTTTATACATTATCCTTAACCCTACCTAACATTTTTACACTTATAAAAAAATAGCTTAAATTAAGTAAAAAATTAAAGATAAAATTGAAGTAATTTACTATGTTTAATTGTTAAGAGTAGTAAGAGAGTTATATTTAATAGTATTATATTTTAATCTAATTCTATTGCAAAAACACATTTTGAATAAATTTGGCCGACGTTCTCATGGCGGTTTACCCAAACGGAACGTCGGCCTTAAAATGTCGTCGTTACCTCGACATGCCACATGGTTCCTCTGACAGAGAGTACAAAGCATACGTACCTGTTAGCGGTTAGAATTGAAGTTAGGAGTTAGGACTATGAATTTTTTTAATAAAAAAATCTTACGTAAATCTCACTAGTTTATGAGTTAATTATTTAAATATATTCTAGTTTGTAATATTACGTATTTGAACAGATTTTAGTTTACCCAGATACATGTATCTAGAGAATACATGATGTCAAAATTATGTGTAATTTGTTTTAAATACATGGTATTCAAATTGATAACGAATCTCCCTCAACTCTCTCGCATCTCGTTCACCACTCTCCAATATATTTAGAATCCTAAATACATGTATCTAGTGTGATTACATGCATCTGAAATACATCCAAATCTCGCTTGCCTCTCTCCCTATTTTTGTGCATCTTCTAGCAAAAATATATGTATCTAAGTTTATTTTACTCAATATATAATAGCAAACTCTTAATTAATAATAAAATACATAATATTTTTAAAATATAGATAATAATAATATATATGATATATGTCTGATGATGTAGTATTTTCCTTTTTTTTTCTCCTAAAAGGTTGATAGCAATAGTTCACAAATCACACATTAACATTAATTGTACTAGCTAAATACGATGCAACGAGATTGAATAAGAAAATATTGATAAGAAAAATGTACTCTATCTGTCCCTAATTACTTGTCCACTTTTCCTTTTATAGTTGTCCCTAATTACTTATCTATTTTGACAAATCAAGAAATGACAAATTTTTTTATCTATTATACCCTCAATCAAATGACTAATTACTTTGAAAAATGCAAAACTTTTCATCCACTTCATAATTAATAGGGGTAAAATGATAAACTCACTATATCATTAATTGATTTTTTAATATATGTGTCAATTCAAAAGTGGACAGGTAATTAGGGACAGAGGGGGTATTATACGTAGTAATAAAATTTGTTTTTATTTTCATTTTTTTTTTTTTTCTTTACTATAGTTAGGAGTTGGGTACGAAAAACGATGAGATTTCTTGCTGGGAGGCACCGCCTGCATGACCCATTAAAATATTAATTAAAATTAAAAAAATTTTTTTTTTTTTTTTTGCTCTCTTTATTTCTTTTTTTTAAAACATTTGCAGGTGTTGCAGATCTTGCCTCCCAATACACGAATTTTCTCTTTTATTTTTTTTCCAATTAAAAAGTTAAATTAAATTAAATTAATATTATAAAGTTTTGATATTTTTCTCTTTCATCTTGTATTATAAAAAGTCATAGAGCTTCTCCTTATTATCCTTCGTTACTCTTGTCTAAAAAGACTGACCGTTTCTTCTTTATCTCTCTCTTTAATTATAAAATTCTTCTTTGGAAAATTCTCCTTACAGAGGAACCAGTTTCTTCACTTTTCTGTACAGCTTGCTCAAGTAAGTTTTGATTATTCTCTGTATGAGTTGCTGAAGTTTTTTTTTTTGTTTTTTCGAGCTGATTTGGAAGTGATTTGTTTCTCTAATTCTACAGCGTTTCAATTTTGTTACGATTATATGAATTCTGAGCTGATTTTGTATTTTTCACATTTTTTTGGTTTGATTTGAAGATTTCTGTTAGTAGTTTGCATGATTTTGCTGGAGAAATTGATTTCCGTGTGTTGTATGCGTTTTTTGGGAAGAAATTTGGTTGAGCTGATGTTTTGTTCTTCGTCAAGCTGTTTTGAAAATGTTTTGTTTATTGTTCTACTGTTATTGTTCATCTGAGCTGATTTTGTTTTTTTTTTGACAATTTTTTGGTTTTATTTGAAGAATTTTTGTTAGTAGTTTGGTTGATTTTGCTGGAGAAATTGCTTTTTGTGTGTTGTATGCGTTTTTGAGGATTTATTTTTTGCCTGAGATTGTGTTTTGATGCAAAATATAGCTTGAAAATTACTTGTAAATTATGTGAAAAATTGAATAGGTGAGCTGTGTTTTCGAAGTAAATCCAATTAACTCTAGCTGATAAGTCGATTGATTAATTTTCGTCGCAGTAATTTTATTGTGTGGAAGTTTGATTTGTTAACTATAATTTCCGTCTGTTGCGCTTTACCTAATTTGTTTGAAAATCATAGAGGAAGCGTAGATCTATGAAGAAATTAAGAAGATCTCTAGTTTTTCAGTCGAATACATCTTTAATTTATTCTCAGAAGCTGTATGTGCCATGAATTTTAGGCGTTTCTGCGAATTGATCACTTCTCAAAATAATTGATTTTCGCTCTAATTTCTGATTTTGCTGGCTGCTTCTTCGTTTGTCTCAACGAAAAGGTCAAAAAGCACTCACATGCGTATCTCCGCCTCTCGATTCCTTTAATCATTTGTCCAGATCTGTAAAAAAAAATCATCTCATAGTTCATATGAAATTTATTTATTATTAGTTGAGTAATTACTCCAGATCTGCAAAAAAAAAATTAAAAAAATCTCTGAGCTCTTGCCTAAAATTCCTCTCTTTTTTGTTTTTGCCTGGAACAGGTGTTTTTTTTTTCAATTAGATCTTATTATCAAACTAGAGAGAAGATGAATCACTGTGCAATTCAACAAGGTGCTTTCGCAGCCTGTGAAGACATGTGGAGCTCCGTTTCTTCAATTTCTGATAAAAAGGACGCCGTTGTTTGCCCCAAGCCACGGCGTCTCGGCCTTTTGAACGCCACCATAACCGAACCTCTCAGACCTCTCAGATGGCATGTTAGGTAAAAATTTTGTCCCTGATTGCTTTTTAGTTCTCTGAAGCTTTCTGTTTGTTTTTCTAATTTTTTAATTTGTTTGTTCAACAGCCATCAGCAAGAGCTATGTGACTCCAGAGCTGGAGCTGATCTATTGGACATCATCCTCGCGAAGGTAGTTCCTGGCTTTTCAATTACTAAATATGTTAAATAATCGTTTATTGTAGTTCGTCTCTACCTTCACAAAATAGGGGTAGTGCAGTTACGTATGCACTATGTATGTTTTGTTGTTGTGGAAGTCCTATCTATTTGACGAAAGCGAAAGAAATCAAAATATGAAGTATAAAGTATAATGAAAGAAAAAGAGGACAGTTGTGTGGACGCATTGAAAGAACAGGGCTTTTGTCCAAGTGTGTGAGCACCATGTACTTGTCATTGTAAGGTGTTAGATTGGTGAATTTCATCTTATTCTTTAATTTGAGTGGCTTAGAGTCAATCTAAAACTCTTAATAGGATGTAGTTATATGAAACATATGCTGATTATTGATTCTGAAAATTGTTACAGGGTGGTGGTGGTGCGGATCAATCATCTGCTGCACAGGTAGCCTCGTCGCCCCCATTTTTTTGTGGGTCACCGCCGAGCAGAGTATCTAACCCATTAATTCAAGATGCACGTTTTGGGGATGAGAAGGTTACCCCAGTTTCACCACGGGCAATTCCTATACCATCTGGACTAGCTTCGTCCCCATCCACATCCACCAGAAAAGGTGGATGCGTGAGGGCGAATTTTGGCAACAATCCAGCCGTTAGAGTTGAGGGCTTCGATTGCCTCGACAGGGATCGCCGTAACTGCAGCATCCCTGCCCTGGCTTAATCAAACCCTCGAAATCCAGAATCCGTTTCAACAGAAGAGAAAAGTAAATATAGAGGTAATATGAAGTTTGTTTACACAAGGAGAGTAAATCAGCCTTTGGTCTTAAGCATCACCAGGAGGAGGAGAAACAGGAATTTTGAAAATGATAAAAAGATCCTTTTTGCCTAATGTAAATATTGTTTAAAAGGGTCTGTTAAGTGTCTATAAGTAAAAAATGAGAGTTGTGTTGTTCTTAACCCAAGTAAATAATTATGAGATAAAATTAGGAGTTAGGAGTTGTTCTAGTAAGGTGGGTAAAAACCCTCTTGGAGAAAGGTGTTGTAAGTATGAAGAAGTTTGAGGAGAAAATTTTTAGGATTTTCTGTCCATTTTGGGGTGGTTTAGAAATGTCAATATGGGCGGCTTTGATGAAGAGATTAAAAAAATGAAGGAAAAAACCTTTATTAGTTGTTGAGTGGAGTCATGGTTGTAGTCAATTCACTTTTTGTAAATATATGAAAAAAATATGTACAAATATCCTTTACGGCTTATATGATATGATCATTTTGTTGCGTAAATTGCGTGTAGTGATTTGAATTTTCTTCCACTTTCATTTCGACGGCTGCATGTTGAATGATGATTCTTTGCTTGTTTGCTACGCGAAAAATGGTAAATTATTGTTTGCAAATGAATTGTGGGGATTTTCTTAGATTTTTACCTTGAAATGTTTTGTTTTCTTGTTTCAATTTTAAAAGAAATTGGATAATATTAGGTTTTAGCTAAATTTCTATCATGTCAAGATTTATAGGTGATAGCAATTGCATAATATTAGGTTTTAGCTAAATTTATCAAGTATGTGTCATGTTTGATCATGACTTCGATCCTAATTATCTCAGTTCCTCCCCTCGTGGATTTATTATAGATAGAATATTAGTTTCTCAATAATTCTCCTCTCCGGTGCAATTTTATTTATTAACTAAGCTCACCACCAAATAATTCTCATTTTCGATCATGACTCTGATATGATCACCCCGGCCCCCTTTTAAGATCTTGTCATCGGCGTTACCAATAGAAAAAGGAGAAAATTTTACTGGCAGCAAAGAAAAAGAGTAAATAAAGAGATTAGTGAAAACAGGGAAAGTGTCTTTTTCTTTCTTTTTATGGCCAGGCACTTGGTGTTATTGATATGTTTGTTGATCAAATGAACTTAACTTTATTCCAGTTTTAGATTTTTGATTAAATCCCAAAAGGTTTGAATTTGGACCTTACTAATTCATGATTAAAATACCATTAATCATCCTCCTAATAAATTCAAATTAGTGCAAAGGGTACAGATTCTCTAAATCATTGTAAGAATATAAATTAAAGGTGAAAAAAAGATATAAAAGGTTAAATTCGTTGAGAATAAAAGATTAGTTATTGGGTAAAAATCCCACAAAAGTAAATGTGGAATAAAACTTTTTCTTAAAGCATTGATCCTAGCGACACAGTTGGTGACTGTGCCTCCCAAAATTAGTGTTTCTATCTTATTTCGATTTTTGTGATATGTTTTATTCAATTAACTTTATAACATTATATAAATGTTATGATATATACTTAAAAACATAAGTTCAAAATTCCTATACCCTCACAGATGTTATAGATTACAACAATAAAATACATTTATATAACCTCACAAATGAATTCTGAAGAGAATATATACTTTTAAAAAAGGTAATAATTGTAGGTGTTGAAGTCAAAAGACAAATCAGGTGTGTGTTTCCATAGGAATTTCAAACAAAAAGCAATAAAGTCAAATGGGTTGTAGCTTTTTTGTGTTTACAACTAAGACATTATCAAGTTGACCAGTTCCAATAAAGACAGAGAATCTCATACTCCCAACATATTAAGCAACAGCTGCACGTTTGAACAAATTTTAAAAATTAAATTAATGAAAGGATTAGCACTCGTATTAAGGATTAAAAAAAACATATTTGGACCCAATCTACAAGTGATTTTATTGCTTTTATATTGGAAATATTAGGTAGAAAATAAGTAATCTATTGAAAACCGAAGAAGATATTTATTAACAACGGTTTTAATAGCAAGTTCAAAACTCATAAACTTCAAATCTTGATTCCGTTAATTTACATAGTTTGAGTTACTCTCCAAAATATTTTTGATAATTTTTTTAATCATGCAAGATTGATAGTGATGCTTTTGGTTTATTTCATGTGATGAATATTATTGGAATTATTTAGCAACCTATGACTTAAATAGTGATATAGTTGCGTGAGGTAGAAATTAGCTAAAACTAGCTTATCAGTTGTTACATCATGTTTAATAAAATTACAAAGTTGTTATTTTCAAGTGCTTATAACCTATTAATACTCATTATACCAAATACATATATTTATTAAGAAATTATTTGAGAAAGACAAGCAAAATTAGTCAAATGTGGCTGACAAGGTGGTCAACTTATTTCCGTTACCCCACCCCTTTATTTTACAACATAGTGTAATTACAAAAATAAAGCCCGGAGAAGATAAGATGTACGCATACCTTATCCTTCTTACTAGGGGTGTTCATGGTTTGAATAAAAATCGATCCAAACCAAAAAACCAAACCAAATCGATTAAATAAACCGATTTAATTTGGGTTTTGCTTTGGTTTGGTTTTAGATTGTTAAGAACCGATAGTCATTGGTTTGGTTATGATTTTGTTCGAAAAAAAATGAAGAAATAACCGAACCGAACCAACAATTTATATACATAAATTTTATTATTATACATACATAATATATATATTCTAAAACAATTTTAAAGATTTTATATATGTTTCATCAAAATTTATTTTTATAATTTACTTATGAAAGAAAAAATGTCCAAGGTGAGAACATTTTTCTTATTGGTTTCATGTATATGAGTGTCTATGGAAATTC
>NW_006238978.1:200215-236430 GCF_000226075.1 Solanum tuberosum
TTTTATAAACAATTTTAAAGATCTTATACATATTTTCATTAAAATTTCTTTATAATTTACTTATTGAAAGCAAAAATGCCCAAGATGAAATATTTATCTTATTGATTTCATGTATATGAGTGTCTATGTCAATTCTTTGTGGGACTGAAAATGTTATTGTCTCTTCCTTCTAGGCCAATATAGTGAATTTTAAAGCTTTATTGATAGTAAATTTAGTGATTGAAAGTTTAGTAATTTAAGTCATTCTAACTATTTTTCGTTTTGAATGGATTGTTGTCACTTTTTTCACATTTTGAATGAATTGTTTCTTTTATTTTTATGTATGGTTAATAACCGAATAACCAAACCAAAACCGAAAACAACCAAACCGATAAATGTATATTATATTTGGTTTGGTTTGGTTTTGATAATTTTAAAACCGATTAAGTTGGTTTGGTTTTGGTTTTGACCAATAACTGACCCAAACCAACCCGTGAACACCCCTACTTCTTACCCTTGTGGTGTGGAGGATAGAGGTTGTTTTTGACGAACCCTCGGCTCAAAAGAGAAGTTACTCAAAGCATCATTGCAAGAAAATAAGACAACAAAATATCAGGATACCAAGAAAAGGAAGCAACCGAGAGTAAAACACATTGAAGAATAAGAAACTACGTGATTACAGAATTCTACTACTAATAAGCTGAGAAGAGATGGAGCTAGCCCCTTTATCTCCCATGTAAAGTGGGACAATGCTCGATTACCTACTACACCTTCTTCCCTAATCCCCACCCTTTTATTATATCATCTTTAATTTGTTGAGAAAGAGAAATGAAATGAGGATGACCCCCACCCCTAGGTGAGTTACCTAATTCTCAATAAGAATCTTAAGTATTTAGTAGACAGAAAATAGATACTCAGAAAGTCAGATCCTAGACAAAACTAATTTTAATTCACACAAAGGATGATAAAACATAGCACAATGTGGAACATACCTTGTTTAAAAAGTCAAATCCTCATTTCACTATTATTGTTATTCAGCAAAGAAGGTTAAGAGTACACAATTCCATCGGGCAACAACAACCATCACCTTACTCCTATCTTTGTGAGGTAGAAGAGGTTGTTTCCGATAGACCCTCGGTTCAAAAGGGAAGTATCTGAAGCAGGAAAATATATATAATTCATTAACATAAAAAAGAGTGAAAATTTAATGTGTCGAGCCAGGATCATTACGGTAGAAGGAAATTTCTATATGGCTGTTCTTCGTTAGCTTGAGGCACCAGCAGTATGTAATACAGTAAAACATATAGTAAAGAAATTGAAATAACAGATATTTAGAACAAGTAAATAAATACAGAGAGCCTATGATTTTATTTACTCAGCATCCATGATCATATAAAACGCTTCCTTAATACAGTGATATGTATCAAGAAAGTTTTAAGTTAAGAGATATGGCAGAATGTATCTAAAGGAGATGAAATCTGTATGTCTTGTGATTTGTGACAGTATGGATCGTATGAAGCATGAGGAGTCTAATGTTCGATCATGAGTTTTGTTTGTATGGGCGAATTTCCTATTTGTGGAATCCAATCTTAGTGAGGTCTCTATTGAGGAATTGTGGGTGTTATATGACCGTTGTCATGGCTGGTTATGCAACCAAAATACAACGGAGGTGGTTGAGGAGTCCGTGGGGATTCTATCCCCACAATCCAGTCCTGGGGTTCAGTTGGATGTTATCATGGGCTAGACACTTAGAAGAGGTGGCCCACGTGCTGTTTCGTAGGAAGCCCAGAATGATTGTGTGGATCATGGAGTTTGGTCATTTGTTACGTACGTAATGGATTGTTCATTTTGTGAGACGGTTGTCAGGGGATAGACCATATGAGGAGTCAGAGACGGGCTCTTAACCTTGTAGCAGAAGGGTCTACAAGGGGCTTTTAGTATGACACATGTCAGGCACATGCAATTTTTGTCCACTACAACAATCTCAAGGAAAATCTGATTGATACACTGGATTTTAAAGAAAGGTTGATTCAATCGCTTTCAGTATGCAGAACAACAACAACATACCGAGGGTACTCCCACAAAGTGGATCTGGGGAGGGTAGAATGTACAGACCTTACCCCTACCTCAAAGGTAGAGAGGTTTTCCGATAGACCCTCAGCTCAGTATGCAGAATTAGAGTGTATGCAGACCTTACCCCTATCTCAAAGGTAGAGAAGGCTGTTTCCGATAGACCCACAACTCAGTATGCAGAATCATGCCCTGAAAAGGTACCCCTCAAGAACAATCAAGATGCATGTTTTACTTATTATACATTCTGGCTCTTTAGTGTGCACAGCCCTGTTTGAGTTTTGCTCATTGTTTTCAGCATGCACAAAAAGTGTGACTGTGGAGAACTACATACCGAAACTGTCCACTTAGAAGAACCAGTGTAATGCTTATTTGCTTTAATCTGCATGGTGAGGAAAAATCAGTTTTAGGTTAATGCAATTGGAACAAAAAAGAAATCACACAACCATATGCTTTGAAATTATATCCTCAGGTATACTTTTGTAATCTCCATCAAAGAGCCATCTGGCAAACTGACAAATGTATTTAGACTCTAATACCCGTGATTCATCAAACTACCCACATTGCAGACTTGTTTTCAAAAATGTTTAAAGGCCTGCAAAGAAAGGCAAAAGCGTTAAAACATTTGAAGATATGCCACAAGGAATTGTGAATCTCAATTACTGGCACTCAGGTTCCAACTAGAATTACGGCACCTGCAGCATCCAGGGACTTAGCAATAGCCCACCAATATCCAGTATCATCAGCTACACCAGCTATAAAAGCCCTTTTACTCGCAAATAGCGCTTACAGTTTTCTCAAAAGACAGGGCTACAGGGAAAGAGATTCCAAATTTGGCCACATTAAAAAAATAGTTACAAGAAATCAATACATCATTCCCAGTGTAGTCTCACAAAGTGGGGTCTGGGAAGGTAAGAGTGTATGCAGACCTTACCCCTATCTTAGAGGGAGAGAGGCTGTTTCCAATAGACCATCGGCTCAAAAGAAAAAACAATCCAAAACAGTTCTGAAGAAGAAATAATGGAAGTACAAGAAACAAATAGTAACAAAACAGTACTACAACAGAACATACGACAGTCGAAGTACAAGAAACAACAAATAGCAACAGAAATCGAAGGATAAAAAACTACAAGTGTAATAACTATTAGTATGGACAACAATTAGACAAAACACTCCCACCTACGACGTTCTACCCTAATCCGTGTCCTCCACAACTTTCTACCTAAGGTCATCTCGGTACACATACATATTTTGACTGGCAGGAAAAAGGAAGAAAATAGGCAAAAGTATCACTTCAAATAATTTAAAAGCAATAGGCAATCACTGCCTGAACTCATCATTTATAGAATATTTGAAGTCATCAAAGTATCTTAAAAGAAGAATTTTTAGAGGACAGCTTGGAAATAATCCCGGAATCATAGTTTCCATCTTTCCAAAACTGGCAACAAAAAGGTCCTGGACATATTGGTGACATTGAAAGACCAGGGGACTAGTGTTTGTATTATCAACTCCATGCCTCTTAATACACCTAAACGTGCTAAATATTTAGCAGGGTACAAAGAAACAAGAAGGAAGTTACAATTTGTACATCTAGAATCCATTAAGAGGGACAAGATGAACTAAAGACTATTATGTCAACTAGTAAGGAGCATTATATAGGGCATAAAGCAGGGTTAAAAATACTAACCAGTTCAGCTAACCAATTGCTGGGGCCAGGAATCCTAACAAAGGAATTCATAGAAATTAAAAAAATACTATACCCAGAAAGATCTTTTATGTTAAGAGATTCAACAGTTATATATACAAAAGAACATATATATTTTTGCACTACTAGCACACTGTAATTTTCGGACGAAGGGTATTCAATTGAACCCGCTTCCTTCCTTGCTGTTAGCTCCACCACTGCAGCCAGCCTTTCAATTCAACAAGCATTAAAACTTACTTTATTTACTTTCACAAGAAATTAATATAGCATAAAAAATAAATTAGACATGTCAACAAATAGCAGACCATAAAAATATTGTTTTTAGCTCAGTTTGTCATATCTTCAAGACGGAGAATGTATTTGTTGTTTTATGATTTTTAAATAAACTCATTTCTCATATGAAAGGGTAAGGAAAAAACCAACTGACAACTTCATTACTCAAACATACAGACTGCCTTCATAACTTATTAAGCATGAGCATGCTTCATAACCACAATCGAAGGCCGTTAAATTCCTTCACCTATTCTTTGAACTTCCAGCCTTAGCATTGATTATGGAACTAATGTCGGGAGCCATTGGACATTCCACACTTGACTCCCAAGTCAAACTTGGCCGCAAATGCTAAAGTTGACTGAAGAGCCTTTTGAATCGAGCTTGGTGTATTTGCAAGGAACGGTGCCTTTGGGGAGCTGGCAATTTCTGCATTGCACTTTTGTGCGGACTGGATTAAGGACTGCCCAGCTGGAAATAAAGAACTCAACTGTCTAAATGGCATTTCGCTGGAAGTTGTATTTGGTGCACTTTGTCTCCTCTGAATGGGTGATGAAGCACTGTAACACTCATTAGGATGCGGTCTATCTTCTACTGCTTTGTCAACTGACAGGAAGTTTACACCCCGAGGTACAGAACCAGGAGGGGTTCTAGTCGACATTTGATTGATGCTCCCTAACTTGGCTTTCATGTCAACCAGTTGCAATTTATCAACTCCATAATCCATATTAAGCACGCCTGACAATGTGTCACCACTAGGCTCAGCTGAAGGTGCTCGGCCAAAGGACAAGAAGTTCATTCCTTGTGGTGTCCTCGTAGATGCGCCTTTCATAAATCCATTCGGTTTCTGAATATTGTCAACACCATTTGCTTTGGAGGGTAAACCAACTTCTTCATGCTTTCTGGCATCACCTTGCAAAGACTTCCCATGAGATAAGAACGTGATACCTTTGGGTGTTGATGCAGCTGGCTTTCGCACATGCTCTAATACAGTTCGCTCAGTGCTATTACGGGGAACAAGCCCAGCTGAACTAGATGTGGAGTTAACGTCTTTATGCAACATTCCATTTGTGTTTACTTGGACCAAAGAGTTTGAAGCAATAGGACTTGTAACTGCCTCTGTCTTAACAGTTATCTGAGATATGCCAGTGACATAAGAAGTTAAATATCTTGATATAAAAGAGGAAAACACACCTCCAAAGATGTAAGAAGATAAAAATTGTGCACAACTGAAAAGTTAAAAAGTTGAATTGCAGGGAGGACGATACCTCATGTGAAAATAAACAACTAGAACCTCTGTTGCAAAACCCTTGGGAAGCATATTTATCGCACGGATACTTGGAGAGTTGATGATCAAACGGGCAGTCATCACCTTTCATGCAAGACTGACGTGCAAAATGACAACATGGCTGAAGAGGAAAGATCTTTACAAACGTTAGAAGCCAGAACAAAGGTAGAAACATGGATGTTATGCTACATGATAGAAACAAATACTTGTAAAAGCAACAGCGGATACTTTTGAAAGTAAAGGAGATATTAAAATTTTGTTCATTTTCTGAACAATTTGACAGTGCTGCAAATCAAAAATCATGAAATGGAACTTAAAACAGCAAGCAAAATTTTTCTTGGACATTTTAAAAAGAGACAGTAGCCTCAAAACTGCTGCAAACATTTTATGCCTTGGTGAGTTGCTTTCTCAATAAGAATCTAAGCATATACTCCCTCTATCCCATATTAGTTGATCTTTTTCCTTTTTACACGCATATTAAGAAATCATAAATAAGAAGATAAATTTACTAATTCACCCCTTACAAAACTTCTTGGAAATTTTACAAATAAATGTGAACGCTTTCAAAAAGAATTAATTACAAGGGTAATATAGGAAAAAATTAATTAATGCTTTACTGATTTAGTAAGGTGATCAACTAATATGAGACAACTATTTTTAGTAAGATGATCAACTAATATGGGACGGAGGGAGTAGTAGACACAAAATAGATACTTAGACGCTCAGATCTAGCTCTACAATCTGAAATTGACATGTATCCATACTAGACAAACTAATTTTAATCAACACAAACGATACAACATATATAATTTAAAGCATAGCCTAAAATGTGGAATATGTGCACATAGTAAGGTCCCCCACCCCCGATTTAAGTTGTTAGTTCCAGACTGAAGGGAGCAGCTATAACTTTTATAGGGTAGACCTACATGATCATTTCAAGTTCTATGTCTCGTGACAAAATTATCAAAAACAAATAAGATTTCAGAATATGGCGATGATTGGAATGCTGGTAAACATTCCAAACTCACGGGTTGCTATTTCAAATAGACTATACCCACTCTCAATTCGAAAGTAAGGTAAGCAGTAGCATCACAGCACGACTTCAAATCTCCTAGCATTGCCAACAGCTTGCAACAATATGGTATAACAAATAAATAAAATAAAAGCAGCAAAAATAGACCTTTGACTTTGTCAAGGGGATGGTATCATGAGAAAATTTACACGCCTCACCCTGTCAGAAGACAAATGAAGAAAGTCAGATCCCCAAAACATTGAAAGATTTGCTAAATCATCTTACCCTATATTATACGATTCTGAATTACCTCTAGGCATCTTCCCTTGAGATAATGGCGGCAATATTTCACGACTTTTGGTTTCACCACTGGTGGAAGCCTCAGCCTTTTAACTCCAAGCTTTATTCTCTCTTCAGCTCGTTTACTTCTCCGCTTGGCCTACAAAATATACAAGTTCCTTTGTAAATAGAGACATACGAAAGAATGAACAACTTGATCCTATAAATCTGAGAATAAGCATATCATTCTACCAGATTTAACATCCGCATTCAGTAAAGGGATGATAAACTCATTTACAAATGAATGAAAACAAAGAGAGAACGAGATGGTGCACCTTTTTCCTTGCTTTGCTTTCCTTGGTTAAAGGACCTCGCTTCTTTTCATTTTTACCAATATTCTCATTCTGTCACAAGATGAACAGAATCAAATATAACAATATTCGCAGCTGATGAAAACATAGAAAGTGAGACTGATGTCTAATAAATTGTAACAAATTGCAAACTATACTTTATCCATCTACATTATCGTACTGACTTGCAGACACAAACATGACTTTGAATGATCAATACATTAAAAATAAACGTTTATAAATTTTGCATTTCTGGTGTAACAGTATTATGGAAAATTTGTATCAATACATGGATTTCTAGAGGAGTTAAGTGACTCGTAGAAGTCAGTTTTTTATCTGCAGGTGGAGCACTGTAACAGACTAACAGTACCATCTTGGTACCTTCATCAATGAAACTTTACCTTATCAAATAAATGTTTCATTAGAAGACTGTGATATTATGAAAAATTTCAGTAACAGAAATTCAATTTCTACTTTGTCCATTTCCTTCCATCCACCGGTCAAGCAAGAAAATCAAATAATGCACTATATTCGAAGTATGCAGATGTGGTATCAGTAACTTTAGATAATGCACCATATACAAAGTACGCAGATGCAGCATCAGTAACTTCAGAAACCTACTAAAGTCCTTGCTACCATTTCCTCATTTTCTGGAGGGGGGAGGAGGAGAATGCATTATAGTCAAGTCTGGATGATTTTGATAATAGTCAATAAGCATGGTCTGGACACTTTATGCATTTATGACATCGATCAAATGTCAGCTTTCTTTTTTTGATTTTAGGAATGTCTATAATTGGGAATAGTCACACAAAAAGTGCAGACGGGCATATATGAAGTTTCACTCTTTGAAACAGCAATTATGTTCAATAGCAGATTGGAAATAGTTTTATAGATGCATGAGAATGTACCAAGTCCAAGACAAGCAAGATAGCTGGACAGATTCTTTACTAGCCACAAACTAACAACTTTTCAGCTGATTATACGAGAGAAGACAGGCATTTATGGTGAAGTAAAGAAGAACCATCGCTGGAAGAAGTCAGAATACTTCTAAGGAGGGAATCACCTATTGAATCCTAACACTGGGAAAACTGAAAACAAAAATGAATTAACCAGTACAGACTTGAAAGTAGCACATAGTTGAAATAGATAGAACATAAATTAAGTGCTAACAAATCGAAGAAGTGATCATACCTCAGTAGCAACTTTTAAGTGTTTTCTTTTTTTTGCATTTACACCGGAGGTTGAGTCAAATTGAGAACCAGCAGGATGATCTAACTTCACGTCTCCACCAACTTGCTTAGCATTATTTTCACTATCCAAAATGGTGTCATACACACAAACCTTTCTGGTCTCGACATCCTTTGAGCGGAAAACCTTTTCAGTATTATCTTGCGGCTCTTCTCTGAACTTTCTTATGAACTCTCCCCCAACAAAGGTGTTATCCTCATCAACTGCATCATTGGTTGAAGAGGCAGAAGCATCCTTCCTCTGTGGTGCATTAACGTGAACATCAAAAGCAAACTCTTCTCTACCGGAAATGTCAGCAGGAGACTCATCTGCTCCATCCTTCTTCTCATTCCCAATATGATTAAGAATGTCATAATCTGATTCATCAAAAACCATAAAATCTCTGAATGCTTCCCCTTCCTCCATCTCTTCACCCATAGGAACATGGACAGACGACTCTGCTGCTCCAGCAGAAGATATCAATGTTTCCAACTCCACCTCTTTTACACGCAATCCATGCTTCATTTCTTCCGAAAAATGTGTCTCAGAATCATCCATTTTCTCTCCAGAGAGCTCTGCAGGTTGCGACAAATCAGCAATTGCATCCGCACCAAAACATGATTCTATTCCTGCACTGACATCATCAATACTGGAGTCTTTGTCTAATCCTACCGGTCTGATAGGATCAGGCTCCTTCACCTCAGATTCATGAGTGCTACACCTATTCCCAGGTTCCTTGACCATTTGATAGTTATAACCAAGAGTTTTGTGTACCAAACAATTCATATCAATGATATCGTTTGTTATAAAATCACCTCTATCGCCTTCTACTGCATTACTTGTATGATTTGACAGATCTAAATCTACTTGCATTCGTGCACGAGTAAAATCTCCATATCCATAACGAGAGTTCCCATCACTTCTATCACCAGAACCCGATTGCACTGCCAGATTGTTAGACTCGTTATGAGCAGGACCAGTACCTAACAAATTCTCAGACCTGATGAGACGATGATCAACTGATTCACCAACTTCATTTTCTGTTCCCAGTTTACTGCTCTCATTGTCATCTGTAAATTAAAATGGCTTCGTCAACACCAACATGCTAATATAACTATAATCTTATTTAGTTTCTTCTTAGACTGAAGTCGAGCTGTAATTCTAAACTAGAGTGGGAACCATCATTGTGTTTATATATTGTACACGTGTAATCATACGATTATCGGAAGCATATGTAACATCACAATAACACACATTGAGATACATTTGTTGCATGTAATATACCAAAAGGGGGAAAAAGATACTCACACACAGAATCTAAGACAAACAACAATTAAAACTGAAACAAATTAATAGATGTAACAGGTCATTCCATTCTATCAACAACATACCCAATGTGATCCCACAAGTGGGGTCTGGGGAGGGTACAATGTACGCAGACCTTACCTCTACCTTTGTGAGGTAGAGAGGTTGTTTCCGAGTAGACCTTCGGCTCAACATAAAAGTATCCAATGCAGGAATGTAAGGCACCAAAATCTATGTTGCTCAGACTCTTCAAAAATTTCAACAGGTGTGTGTCGGCTTCGCCAAAAGTAGTGCATTTTTGGAGAGTCCGACACTGGTGCGGCAACAAAAGTGAAGAGTCCGCGCAACTAAGACCAAAATAGCAAAATATAAAACAACTATAGCAGCAGATAGCAATACATATCGAAAAATAGGAACTACGCAATAAATGAATACCACTGCTAAAAGGAAAAGAGTAGACTCTCCCTCACAAAGTGGGACAACTCTCGGCTACCTAATAACTCTCTAGTCTAATCCTTGACCTCTATATCTTCCTAATTAAGGTCACGTCCTCAATCATGCTGAAGTTGTGTCATGTTCTATCTAACCACCTCCACCTCTTCAAACTCCTGCTACAACTAATATCTCACACCTCCTCTTCACGTGTCTAAACCATCTCAGTCTCAACTTCACTTCCCTCCTATTGTCTTCCGCTGATGTCACTCCTACCTTGTCATGCATAATTTCATTCCTAATCATACCTCTCCTCCGAGTATGTCCACACATCCATCTAAACATCCTCTCCACTACCACTCTGCTTCATACATCAATATTGGTCATTCCATTCTATCGTCATCTCAAATTGGATAAATAAGCATATAAATTCATACTTTAAGTTCCATTTTCTGCTAATTCACGCAAATAAGATAAAATTTAAGCAAATTACCTAGTTTTTGTTTATCAGTGGTGGAGTCTGTGCTCGGGCAATCGGATATAATCTGAAGTAGTGTACTGTAGGTTTGGCTCATGAGTAGCCGGCGGCGAGGAGGTAAAGGGTAGAGATTTTGCAAGGGTTTTAGGGCGCCGATTTGCGAATTCTCCATTGTTGATCAAAAACACACAGGCGCGCTGAAGTTGCGCCGTTCGAATACACTTCAGCACTTTTGGGCGAATTTATATACTCTGAGGTAAGTTTCAGTAAAACTATATATTTTAAATATTTAAAGAGTATAATATTATCATGCTATCGAAAAAATTAAATGATATATTTAATTAAATATTGAGTTATTTACCTTAAATTAGTAGGATTAAGTCTTATTGAATTTGTTATTTTTGATGTTGTTCTATTGTTGATGAAAGGAAAGTGTTTGAGCAAAAGGAATATCAGTATATACAAACACATAATTGTTTCAATGTGATGTAATTAGGCATTCTAAATTTGTTTATATAAAAAAAATTATATTGAAACTTACAAGTTATATCTTTTTATCATAATCATGATATAATATTTAGTATTTTTTTTTATACACTCCTAAATCAACAACGTATTCAAAGATTTATATTTTAAAGATTAAAGTATCACAAAAATGTGTGTGAGATTAGTTTTATTCCTCCATCTTTAAACAGAGATTTTAAAATTTGATTCTACACGCTTTGATAAAAAGGTTTATATGACGAACCTATTTGATGCGAATCTAAATTTGTTTGACACTCACGTAGAATTGTAATCCCAAAACACCCGAAGAATAGCCACCTTTTAAACTACTAGTCAGGCTTTACGCAACGTTTGGAAACTATTTAAACTTTAGCCACTTTATAAAGATACCATAACATCAAACTTTGCTCAACAAGCAAAATCTGGTTGACTATTTCTTGTAAGCCCAACTTGTTATGCAAACGGCTTGGACTTCCCAACTAGATGGGCTTTGGTTAGTTGGTTCCTTTGTCGAGTTCAAGATCTCAACACCCCCCCCTCACGTGTAGATTTGATATTTTTTATGGTCAAGCTCGTAGAAATTCCTTTTGCATTGGTAGCACTGAGATTCGATTCGAAGATCTCTGTCTGCTCTGATATTATGTTAACGTGTGTGATTATCTCATCTAAAAATTTAAGTTGTTAGAGAAAACATATTTTTTTTAGTAATAATTGTATTCTCAACATTTTTCGACATATTATTCAAATTATATATTTTTTTAATATTCAATTTGCTGATTTTCTTTAGACCGTAGAAATTGTGGGTGAAGAATTTTGTATTGTCATAAAATTGTTGAGCTACTTGCATGGGTATTTATGTTCCTACTTTGTACAACTAAATTATAGACCTTATATGTAACGTAACCAAAAAATTCAAGTCCAAAATCAACTAGAAGGGTTTACAATGGTTGTGGATTAACTACAAACGATTTAATCATTTGTGTCTAAAGTTAGGTTTGGTAATTTAGCTTGTACGCTTTGGAAAGCTTAAAAGCAACATGTCAACGGTATATTTTACTAAATTAATTTTATTAATTGTGTTTTGAAAATATTATGATTACAAATAGTATTTAAAAAGATGACAAACTTTTCTTGATTTGCTAAAATAAATAAGTAAAAAGCAAAAAATTAAATAAATTCAATATATAGTCAAGTAAAATAAAATGGGGTGAGTAACTGAAATCTTCTGACTAGCTCAACTCTGAACGTACGTGTGTATGTAACGTTCTCATAATCTTATAATCACGAATTTGAAGTTGATAATTTCCAAAATCAATTATATACACATGCACTTTCATCTACACACAAATCTCGATAATTTATGTTAAACTACATAAGGCTCATTAAAAAAAAAATGCTCATCTACGAGAAACTTCTATTTATAGAATTTTGGAAATATAAGATGTACGTATAGTGGAGTATAGTTAAAGATTTGATAATTTTCAATGCACTATGCCTTTGTTCTACGTATGTAAAAAAGATAGAATTAGAAGGTTATGCCGACATGATTTATAAGATGTCAATTGTCAAGCATGCCAAAAATAACACCCATTTTTTGGCCCCAACTGTCACCACAACACATGATGTAGAGTGCACTCTTCTCTTCAAGCTTATCCGCCGCCTCTACTGTTGGATTTTTTTGGATTTATCTGATGTTTGTGGACCGTGATAGTAATCTGTATAAAAGATCGATTAATTTAAATTTATGTATTACAAAATTTATTTCTAGGAGCGACACTTTCAACATAAGAATAGAAGAATCTCAACTATCGTAGTACAATCATGTTGAGATTATATAATATAGATTATAAGTATTTGATTTTAATTGTAAATATATAGGGATATCTACAATTATGCTATGGTATAATCTTGAATTGTAGTATAAGTTATGTTTTTTAATTTATAATTTTATCTATATTATTTTACTTTTTTGAATAATTTACAAGCGTTTTACCTCCCGATGCGAATACGTCGTATGTGGGGGCAAACACTAATCTCGAGAAGATATAGGTCGACGTGACCCAAATTAAAACGGCCAGCCTTTCGACAATGACAAAAAGGGTGCCCCAATTTGCCTCCTAATGACACTCAAATGATACAACTTGGACGTTTGCACACAACCCCACCAATCAACAAATCTAACTAATAAATGCCCTACTTTTAGCACTTAATTAAAATCGTGACCTAACACTCAATAAATTCGGTAGAATAAAGTAAGTTGTAAATTTTTTTTATACAATTTTATTATCATACATATTATCTATTATATGACATTTTTTTTATAAGTTTGATTTAAAAGGAATAGCATAATATTGTATTTTAAAAAATATTTGAATTTTAACTTGCTTTGAGTCGATGTTTTTATGATCACAAAAACGTTATGATGTGTTCATAACAACTTAAAATCTTTTTTTTTTTAGTTATAACAAATCAAACTATGTCACATAGAATGAAATTTCAAAATAAAGATTGAGTCAAGATTTTAATTTTATGAATTATGGGTTAAAGATAATAATTTTGAATTCTAATAATTAATTGAGAGTTTATAATTTAATTTGTGTACATATTTAAATTTAATATTTATATTAACGAAAGATAAAAAGGCATTTGATGAAATAGCGAAAACAATTAGGTATTAAATTTTCTTATGTCGACAAATACGACAATAGAACGGGTCACATTCAATTCAACTTGATATAGTTGATTGTTCATTGAACTTCTGCCACACAAGCATCTACTATTTAATTTGTTATGGTCCAAATACTTCCAATACATAGAACTCTCATGGCTCCCCAAAGGTCAATTATCCACTTTTAGCATGTGATTTTGGGAACTTGCAACTTTCTCTTTCCTCAAATTTGTCACTTGTTTATTTAATTTTGGCCAACTTGCATCACCTCTAAATCTCAACATTTATAAATAGCAAGCATTTCCTTCCAAATGTAACAAATGCAACAAAAAGTTAGTGTATAAATCAAGAACAAGATCATTAATTCTTGTTCTAAGGTTTTTTCGGGCTAGACGGAGATTGACCCTCGAGTACAATAAGGCAAAAGGCAGAAGGGAGTTTGACTGCAAGACCCTCACGAGTGTAACAAGGCAGAAGGGAGCTTGACTGCAAGATCCAATATATAAGATGAAGAGGCAAAGAGGTAATAAGAAGATAGGAAATAATTATGGGGAGATGAAAAAGGTCAAAAGGGTTGTTGAGAAACAAAGTGAAGAGGTGAAAATAGAGGAAGAACATAGGGAAAATAATGGTGGAGGAGATGTTGTGAAGGAGGTGGAGTTGATGGGTGAGTGTGATAATTGGATTAATGAATGGCTTTGTTCATGGAGTAATGATAATGTTGTTGTAGATGAGCAAATGTCATGGGGAACATGTTGGTCACCTGTTTGGGACATGGAGTTCTTGGGAGAAGCTTATATTAACTTGTACAATGATGTTTTGTGGGATGATGATGTTTGGGATTTAAAAGCCATCAAGGAAGTTCCAAGTTAATAGAAAAAGGAGACATGTTTGTATTTTGATCTTTGTAAGTGTAGTTTTTCTTTTTTAACGAATCGGAGTTATAAAAAGTTGAATCTTAGTGGATCATGACAATTGCTTAAGACTTTTCAAGAATGTTGTTGTGTGCGTGAGATCTTTCAAAATCTAGCAATGTAAAATTTTAGAGGATCTAACACAAATACAATGACATTCTTGAAAAGTTCAAGCAACACCTACGACATTAAGATCGATACCACTCTGTCACTTACAATATCCTATCTAAGTTTAGTTGCAATAGGTACTTGAAAATGCACATGTACAAGGTTTTATGATTACTCTTAACTATGAATAATTAGCAGTCTGAGAATCTTTTTTTGTTGTTACGATGTGATTTCAATTCATAAAACTGGTGACAAAGGATTTAAATGTGTTTATGGAATTTCTTGGCTCATTGGAATGTCAAGAAGTTATGAACAAACTGAGGGAATTGCAGCATGATAGCAATAACAAAACAAATTATAAAGGGACAGTCTAGTGCACTAAATATTCTGCATTCACACAGGCTCTTAGAAAAGGATCACATCTTTAATGAGTGTAATATAGACGGTCTACCCTGATACAAGCATTAGTGACTGATTTTACGGCCCGTAATGAGTAGATATTGGAATATATGGACCATCAACAAGAGAAGTACTCCTTCGTCCTTAACAGAGGTCTCCAATTCAAATCCCTTTGAGTATGAAGTTAGGAAATATCGAATTTAATCGAACTCTAATATGAATACCGAAAAATCAAATGGAAATAAAAAATTAAATCACATATTGGAATGGATTTGCTTCACGATAAAGCAACAACAGTAGGATTTTGACAAATGTGACTAGTTTGAGTTATCGTTTTAGATTTTGTTTCTATTGTTGACAACCTTAAATATATTAATTTAATATTTTATCATATATTTATCAATCTTACAAGTGAAACATTAGACAACTGTCTAACATGTTCAACAATTTATATAATATATAATAACTTTAGAAGTAAATCTAAAGTTTTTTCATGAGATTTTCAGTTAACTTTCAAAAATACAAAACCCGCATCATCCAGATTCCTGATATGGGCCAATTCAAATTGAAACAGGCCCGATTGATTTGGACTCTGTAAAACGGGTCTTCTTTCTTGTTTGGGTCATCATTTGCTTTTTAGTGCGTAGTAGGATTTATCGAAAATAATATCTCTATTTCACAAAATAAGGATAAAATTAATGTACACACTAATTTTTTTAAAATTCGATTCATGAGATTACACTAAATATATTATTGTTATTGGTGGGATCGAGTAGTACAAGGTTGATTACAGAATCAAAAATTTCAAAACTGTACCATGCCCATAGTAAGTTAAACAACAAGAGGTCACTCTTGGTAGTCGATTAGAATTATTCAAATATTTATAATGTAGAAATTAGTTATGGGAGAATCTATATATTAATTTATATGATTATTAATTATGTAGTGATTAGTTATTTTACCTTCTAGCATGCATAACTTATAGGAGTCGTTTGGTGTGACATATAAGGTATAATAATTTCAAAAATAAAATGTTGGACTATTTTATTCTGTGTTTGGTTGGAGCCTAGAGGTATTAGATAGTCATGACATTACTTATTCCGCCATTTATACCTTAGTTATCGGATAAGTTATTTCATATACATGATGAAATAACTTATTCCAGGATAACTTATTAAGAGATAACTTGTTTCCAACCAAACGATTTCATAATGTATTAGTTGTGAGCATTTATAAATTACAAATCAAATACTATTTTAATTTTATCTCTTTACTAGCAACCGAAGACAATATTACTCATACATAACTTAATACCAGCATAACTCACCTCAAACGAGCTAACCTAATATACAGGTGCCCCACCACAGAAGATGAGGACGCTCACATTTTATCATTCCCCATGAATAAATTTAATCACCGGCGAGTGAGACACAAGTCAAAATCACAGCAGATTGCAGAGACCAAAATCTCATCGCGTATACTAAACGCTCCTTGAAATCGCGTGAGTACTTTCCTCTTCTTTTTCACGCCTTTTAATTTCTATTTCCCACCTTTAAACACTACTCAAAAAAGTACTCAAACACAAAACACACACTGTCACTCACTAACAACACAGTTCACACACACTCTTAACTGAAGTGAAAAGCCCTAAACCGAAGCTTTGAGAAATGGCGGAAGGCAGAGGATCTTCCCTTGTTCATCTACTAGTAATTGTACTGAGCTTAATCGCTTTCGGATTCGCCATTGCCGCCGAACGCCGCCGGAGCACTGTAATCACTACTCCTCTTTTTTGTACTCTTATCTACTGCTTTTGCCTTTTTTTGTGTGTATATGTAGCTGATGAGTGTTAATTGAGCTTAAACTTTGGTAGATCCAGCGCGAATTTGTATATATTGTGTAATTCTGTAATCGTGTTGTGCTATTGAGTGATTGCTTTTTTAAGATCTGAAATTGCTGCGTTTGTTAACTCTGATAGTTAATTCGTTTGGTGTATGATTGCCGTAGTGTAATGGAATATGTAGTTATAATTAAAGGTAGACGTCCGTTTAGTGGATTTATCAGTTTGATTAATGAATATATGTTTGTTATAGAGTGTGTTGTGGATATCCTTTAGTGAAAACTTGTAGGATTTGAAAATGAGAAGAGATGTACGGCAATTATCCATTACATAATTTACAGAATGTAATTAATGTGTGGTTAACTTACTAAGATCAAGATGTTAGGTGTATAATTGGTGACTGAATCCAGTCTGTGAAAAGTTTAAAGAAATGCATCTAACACCAATAAACTTGTTATTAGTGATACTGTTATTGCTAAATGAGTCAGAGCGCAAAGCATCATGTTTCATAGCAGCTATGTTCTGTTGAAATGGATCATCAAAATGATGCCTATGGATGGTAGAAAAACAGATATTTTTTTCTATTGAAAGATTCTTTTGAGCCAAGGGTCTAAACAACGTCTCTATCCCACTAAAGGCAGGGTTAAGGTCTGTGTACATCCTACCCTCCTCAGACTCCACTTGTGAGATTACAGTGTATATTGTTGTACCTTTCAAAGATTTTGCAGTTAATTCGGAATGATTCAGATTGTCCTTGGTTGTGTTTCATTACTGAATTATGTCTTACTGAAATGTTTATTCTGTATTATCTGGTGGAAGTGTGAGATCCCTTCTCATAGAAGTGGACTTGATTTCTAAACCATCAATTTCTAGGTCAATTGAATTAGTCCAACATCAAAATCATAACAATCTGACACTGGATATGCACCCGGATAACTATCTTTTAGACCGAAGGACAGTGCATTTTCACATGCATCAAGCGTCACTATTTTCATTATCTTTCCCTCCATCAATCTTCAGGATATTTCACCCCCACCAAATAATGAATTTTTAGGCTAATCCTTCGGATTCAACAAGCCTCCCTCTACAATTAGTGGGAGCAGGAATATCAGAATTTAAATATACAAACAAACACGTCCAGTAAAGAAAAGAAGTAAAGGAACAAGTAAGAGTTTGTAGGGAATAATAGCCGCAGGAGATGAGTGATTTTGTTAAAGAGTGTGTGATTATGGAGTCAATTCACACTCTTTGTGACCTAATCATTATCCCCTACAATTTTTTAATTGTTCCATTCTTTTTTCTTTGCCAGACTTGTTTGTTTATATAAATTTTGATGTTCCCTCTCATAGAAAAAGGCTTATTGAATCCTAGGGGATATGCTGAATTATTTCATTATCCGGTGGGGCAAAATGTTCTTAAGGAAATTTGTTTTCATACGCCTCAAGCATTGTACCATCTTCTTGATCTTCCTTGCCAACATAATGAACTTTTATATTCATTCAAACTACTCATCCTACTGCCGACACTTGTAAAATACATCTATGAAATGTAAAGGAGATGTGTATGTAATTTCCAACTGAAATGTAAAGGAGAACTCTTATTGGCCCACTAAATAAATCACTTGGAGCTCTTCTTCTTTTCTATTTTCCCTCATCTCATTTCATTCTTTTCGAATTGCTTTGAGTTATAATCGGAACTAAGAATTATTTGCAGCTATAGTCCATAATCTGCATGGACCTATGGCTGGTGAATGTCCTCTTACTTATTTAAAGAACTTTTCACCTTATGTCCAACTTAAGATAAATCGCTTGTGTTTAAGAACTTCTACCTAGTATAATGATGGGGCACTTGGTTTATACACTACTATTGACTACATCTGTTAATATAATTACTATATGTCCTTTACTTAGAAATTGTTAATGTCCCCGTTGAACAGCATTTCTCTTTGCCTATCAATTAAAAGCAGAAAGTGAAGTAAACAGAAGCTCACCAAACACTCCCGCCAGAAAAATAAACAGGAAATGCTGGCAATTGTTCAGATGAGGAGTTGTAGCAGGGAAAGTATTGTGAGTAGTCTCAGTGAGTCTAGAGGAATGAAGTGATCACAACTCTAATATTCCTTTTCCTTAGGTTGGTTTTGCATTCTCGTAAGTCATCGCAGCAGTTGCATAAATCCTGGTTTTTCATTATCTCGAGTGCTCGCAGCAGTTGCATGATTCTTTGCATTCTTTGTCGAAGTTAGCATGATGGTGCAATAAGATAGAGTTTGTTTAAATAGTTGTGCTTTTTTAAACATAGGGATTGGACGGTTATCAAAAAAAAAAAACATAGGGATTGGCAATTAGAATGCTGTCACCAGAATATGGCAGATAAGAAAAAGGAAGTACCAGTGATGCAGGTGCAGAGAGAGTTTCTGTAGCATGTGAAGAGTCACGATGTTTCTTTTGGTCTTATACCTCTTATCAAGAAAGATATTACTGGAGGTTAAGATTTACCCTATAAAAAGAGGATGGAGGTTGAGATTTACCCCCAAGAATAATTATCTATATGGTAGGATTAATGCTTTGAACTTTTGTCTGTTGTTGAGGATCACTATAAGCAGGGATAACTTCTGTAATATGATGCTAAGGGGACCCTTATTATGAAAGCCAAAGGGTTCATTTTTTATTCACAGTCTGTACTTTACTATCATAATGAGTTTCAATTTAACTATCTGTAAAACATGAATATCATTACAAACAGAAGTACAATCACATTCTGTCAACTGGATGATAAAAATAATAATGTGGAAGTCGATGTTGAGACCCTACAATTTTGAGTTAGGGGTATGGAAATGAATTTGTAAGAAATTTCCTTTCTTTTTCCTCAATAGAGGCTTGGAACAAAAGTTCCTGTGGGATGTGCCCCTTTTCCAGCTTGCCTGAGTTGTATGGAATGATTACTTATATTGAAGTATCTAGCACAGGAGTTTATTAGGCTTTGATAAGAATATTCGGATATGTGAAAAGCTAACCCTCTGTTTCTTGCTCATTTATAATGAAGACATTTGGATGTATCACTTTTGAGTAGACTTATGATCCTTCTATTATTAAAGCAGTAAGGAAAAAAATGATGGATGATGCCTCTCATGGAAATATTTTGTAAAAGTGAATTTGAAAATAACAAGGGTGTTTTGCAAATTATATGAGCTTAAAAGATGTTGAATGAATGAGTGAGTTTATGAACGGGGCTCTAAGGTGTTGCAATGGCAAAAGGCAAAAAAGGAAACAAGAGATCAAAAGCCCCAAAAGATTTCTAGGTTCAAAATTAAGAATGGTAGACTGATGTCTACTCTAGTTGTCTTGCTATCCATGGAAAAGTTATATAAAACTTGGTAATTGTATGAAAAAACTTCTTAAGGGGCTGCAAGTAGGATGGAATTGGTCAGTGACAAGAAAAACTCCGATAAATTAATCAAGCTTTGCAGCCAAATGATTTAGAAGATTAGGCACTGAGACAGGCTGTTATTGCAGTCTCTGATTAGACTGTGACTTAAACTACTAATCAACTTTCTGATTTGTACCTTGATATAGAACCAGCTCATTACCTGTGTAATCGGTTCCTTTTGACAGGGTACTCTGCATGATGATATTGTTACCAATCGTACATATTGTGTTTACACCTCAGACGTTGCCACTGGATATGGAGTAGGTGCTTTCTTGTTTCTTCTTTCAGGCGAGGCATTGCTTATGGGAATAACAAAATGCATGTGCTTCGGAAGACCTTTATCTCCTGGTTCAAATCGTGCATGGACCATTATATACTTTGTATCATCATGGTGCGAGTCTCATCATTACACTTCTTTACCACATTTATTTATGTAGAAGTAAAAGTCCCATATGAACTACATTATTATGGTAATCCAGTCAACAATTAGCATCAAACTATCTTCTGCTGGCATATATAGATGTGCATGGTTCTGTCCTCGGACATATTATATTTTGAAAAGAAAATCAGATCACATGTTTGTTATTCTGGAAAAGAAGTTCCATTTATCTAAACGCATGTCTCAACTTAGAATGCTCCATGGTGTATGATCATTAAACATTTGCACTCTTCACATTGTCTTTGCTCCTTGTACGCTAATTTGTTATCAAGTTATTGCAATCACCATCTTGCAAATCATTTCTTAATATTAATGCTAAGATACCTTTCGAACTTCATTTTGGGAGTGATCCACATGATCTATAAGCAGCATCCTGAGATTTTACTTTTTTTCTGTTACTACACTCGAAGACATCTTAAAAGGATTCATCCTACGATATACTAAACATTTATATCTGCAGGCTGACATTCCTGGTTGCTGAGGCATGTGTTATTGCTGGAGCAAAGCAAAATGCATACCACACCAAGTATCGTGATATGCTCTTAGCAGAAAACTTCTCTTGCGAAACGCTAAGGAAAGGTGTCTTTGTTGCTGGAGCAGTCTTTATCGTTGCAAACATGATCCTTAATGTGTATTTCTACATGTATTTCACTAAGGCTACTACTCAGCCAGCTCACAAGACAAATCGTACTAGCTCAAATATCGGGATGGCTGGTTATGCATAGATTTTGCAGAAGAAACATTAGCTAGGCTCTATATTACCTATATCATTGACACTATGGTTGTATAATGTACTACTCCATATAAGTTTGTCTATTATATTAAATCTGTTTTTTTTTACCGTTCTGTTGTTGGGTATTTGCTAGTGATCGATTAGATAGATAAATAGAAAAACTTGTATTATTTGGGTGAAGAAAAATAAACTTCCCCTTTTGTGGCAAAGGTAGTGTGGAATCTGCATGCCACTTCACTGTTACTGAAGCAGGTTTGTAAGAAAAATATGGCAATAAATGAAGCAATAGATAAAATATAAAATGAACTTTTCTACAAATGAAGCCATTTGTGTAGTGTGATTAAAGAAAAAGAGTATATTATATAAAAATAAAATATGAGAAAGACTATGGTCTTAACACAAAAAAAGCATACAAGGAAGAAATTCAAGTACGATATTGCAGCAGTGAATATTCATGAAAAGAAATTTAATGCGTCTAAAAATTAGGAGGCAAGCAGAGGGAGAAATAGACGTATTTTGTTAGGTAAAGACATATTAGAATGGATGACTTAGAGGTAAAATTGACGAGACAAATCATTATGGCAGAAGGAGGTAGAACGGTGGGATAAAGGGAGTAGGGGCGATTATGGTTTTAAAAGTTCTCCGCAAGACTAATTCTTTTTCGATTCCACCTATTATTGATTTAGACGTTGAGGTAAGACAAGTCTTCCCAAATTAAAATCCCTACAAATGGTAGTTAAACTAGTCTTATTCGACTAGAAACATGAAAAGTCATACTTACTACTTACTAGTTTATCCTAGTTAAAGTAACAGTGGAAATTAACTTTGATGATTCAAACTTCACCTATGCATGTCTAAAATTAGAGACTACCAAGTCTTAACTTAAACCAAACATCAAATATACAAATTTTTCAATTTTATTCTCGTATGTCTGAAGTTTATTATAAATCAACTAACAATAACAATATATCTAGTGTAGTTCCAAAATGAAGTCTAAAATAAACTATACGTATACCTTATTTTTATCTTAGAGGTAAAAGGGCTCCAATAAACTTTTGGCTCAAGAAATTATCGCAAATCAACTGAACTTGTAAAAAAAATATTTTGACTTTCCATCATTTCTATATCTTTTTTTTCGTTTTTTTTTTGCGTGTTTTCATTCGTGTATTAGATTTATGAGGAATGGGAAAGGAGGTTGTAAAATGCCGTGCAGGGGGGAGGATGTGGTAGGTCTTTAGACAACAAGGACAACATTCATAGAGAAAAGGACTACTATGAACATGAATTCCCTTTATGAACACAGTCTGTCATGACAATGAAATTATCAAATCGTGCACAAACTTAGCTTGATTTTCTTTTTTTTCTATTCAGTGTTCGGTACTCATTTTTAGGGGCCGAGTTCACAATTGAGGGCATGTATTTGGTTGAATCAGTAGCTTTGATCCAAAGTTTGTATTATACTTTGAATCACGGGACAAACTGTTTTGACACTTTCGTTTAATTTGTATCACCTTTTAAATTTTCTTACAAATATATTCACATCGGACATGTGGTGTTTGAGATTAGTCTTGATAAAGTCAAATATATGAGTGAAGTTTATGTTTTTAAAGCAAAAATGATTGGATTTTAGTCATATATTTTTGCTTGAAGTACTTCAACTTTATGTGCATGAAGTTCAGACAGAAATTGTTGATGTTAGAGAAAAATGGCTGAAGCAAGTCTAAACTAACTAAAAATAAGTGATATATGACTTAAGTTCAAGCAAACATGATTGAAGTGAAACAAAAATAACCAAACTTCAGACACAGTTAAAATTTAAGCAAAAATGATTGAACTTCAGTCATATGAAATTTCAGACATTGTGTATGAAATTAGACTTTGGTAAGACTAACTTTAGAAGCTATGTGACTAACATTGTCCACAGGTACCCGTGCACTTCCCAAACTAAAAAGAGATAGAATTCTAAATTCATAAACTTCAAATCTTTAATCTGCTTTTATCGCTTTGAGGTTCAAGCTAATTTAGATTTGTGTTATGTATAACATATTAAAGGTGGAAAATGCCATGTACGAAGATTTTTCTTATTAAAAGGACTTGAACACAACTTATCTGATTAAGGAGGAAAGCATCTTATTTACCTCATCGTACTTTTGTGTGGTAGCTCGATTTAATTGAATGTTTCATAGTTTGAATAGAACAAAATATTACTCCTTTCTTGGTTATAATTTATCGATTTCCTAAAATTGGTGATAAGCTAAAAGATTATTTGTAATAGGACATGGAATTGATCATTTTTCTTCCATAATAATAGAATATATAGTATATACATAAGTTTTTTGGTATAATTATTGTATCCCTATCTTGAATTTATAGTTGGTTGGTAAATGTTCCTTGAAACTTATAATGACTAATTTATTTTGCATCTTCATAGAGCTTTTATTATTTCATTCTATATTATCACCTACCTCTATGTGTTCAAATATATAGTACCATAAAAAATAATTCTAGTTCAAATGATAAAATTTGATATATTGGCCAAATGTGCAAAGCTAATTATTAGTCCATTAAAGTATTGGCAGATATATGCTGGATTTTCTGTTTATAAATTATTTAATGGTCAAGTCAACCTTAATAGAGTAAATCTTGTTCAACTATGGTTTTCAATCAAAAAGGGAAAAAAATTGTGGATATGGTAGATACACCAGCCATTCTAATTCTCAAAATTCTTTACACAATTAGTTATGAAAAAATATATTCTCCTACTTGTTCAACTATATACCACGTATGATACTCCCGAGCTCCTCTTTGTATCATCATCTCTTGTGTAGTTCGGGTATATGTCTATCATGAGTTGTACTAACCGTGCTAGTACATATCAATGTAGAGCGTATGCTACTTGCTCAACTTTATATAAGTGTAAGTGTCTACTATGCATAGATATCGGTTGCAACCAAGTTAAAATGTATATTTATGTATTATACCAAAGAAAAAACAAATAGAGAACCATCAACGAATAAACAACCGTTCTACAGAGGAATAACTGGTGAAAGATTTTGTATTTGCTAACGAAAGAGTAATATTAGATCAAAAGTTTAACGGAAAGCAAAGATTTTCAATTTCAATAAATACATGAACAATTTCAATCTTTTTTCTCGTGAATGCACATTTATTATAAGAACAATTTTATTCAAAATTCCAAGTGGTTTGGTCACAAAATTTAAGAAAGGAATGTCACATTCCAAACATTTATTTGCCAATGCCATGCATATGCCAGCCCCAAAACCTCATCATGGACAATCAATTGGCCACATCCACTTTTCATTTAAAGAGTCATAATCTAATTTTGTCCCTTTCTATTTATTAAAAAACTCTAACAAGTCCCATATCCCTATTCATGTGAAAGATAAAGAGAAATGGCCAGAAATGAAAAAATGCCAAGAAGAAAATAGCCAAAAAGGAAATAAAATCACTAGTGATTCCAAGAAGAAAATGGTTTAAAAAGTTTAGTAAAAGACAACCCTAGAGACTTAAACTTTAATGTGATATGTTAGAAAAAGAGTAGATTGTATAGTAAAAGACACAAAGAGGAAAACAAATCCAAGGTATAAACTTAAAAGGAATTTAACTTATTCACACTTTTCAAAGGAACTTTGGTCATAAGAAAAAGTTTCATATTTGTTCTTTATTTTTGTCGAAGTTTTGATCTGAGGTTAATTTTAGATCATAAATCAGAAGTCGAAGGATAAATTTAGATCTTTTTTCTCTCTCGGACAATTCAATCATGTGGTGTACATCAATTTCACAATGAAACTTCATTAATTATAAGAGCAAATACAAGACGATTTGCTAATGACAGAGCAATATTAGATTCAAAGTTTAACACAAAGCAAAATTGCTCAATTTTAATAAATATATGAGAAATATTGGATCTTTTTTCCCCATAATACTATGTATCAACTTAAGATTTTGAAATACACATCTAAATGAGAACTATTTAATTAATAAATATTTGAGAAAAAGGGGAAAAAATGAATAGTGAAAGACACAAAGAGAAAAACAAATCCAAGGTACAAACTTAAAAGGGGTTTAACTTTATTCACATCCAGAAGATAATATATGCTTTTTATATGTAAAAAAAATAAATGGGAACTTTGATTTTGAATTTTTTTTTTTAAACAAAATAATATTTTTTAGACACATACAAACAAAAGGCACTTTTCTTTAATCCCTTTTATGGGGGACAAATCCGACAATGTTGAAAAGTTTTGGGCTACTTTTATCAAACTTTTCTCATAGTTCAAACTCTGATAAAAAAGTTGTTGATTATTCCAATACACTGACACGTGAATATATATATATTTTTAACACATTGGTTAATTAGGCCTTAATTTATGTAAATTTAATTTTTAAAATAATTAAAAGCTTTATGTTTGATTTCATAGCCAACATTATTTAGTTTACGTTTTTATTCCGAATTAAGCCACATAAACTAAAACAAATGATATATTTAATTATTTTCTTACAAAATTTAGTCTTATCGTTGAAATATAAATTATATTTTTAAAAAAAGTTTAAAGTTTTATGCTTAATTTCACAACAAACATCACTTAGTTAACATCTGTATTCTAAATCAGGTCATATAAATTATATTAGAAGATGTGTATTTATTTATTTATTTACAAAATTTGATGTTGCTTGTCGTTGAAATATTCATGGAGGGACCTAGTTGTTTAATTATTTTTTTTGTGTATTTGTCTGATGGTATATACTATATAGTACTACTATAAATTTTTTATTACGAAATTTCTCTTTTAATTTTTTTGGAAAATTATTAAAAGTCTTGTGAATGTTCATGGATTTGACAATTCCTCGAACAGGTCGCTCCATGGCATTTTCTTTCCTTTTGGGAAAAGAAGTAACAACTGCATTTTAAAGATTTTATTTTATTTTATTTGTAAAAAATACGACTATATTATATAAGTTAAGAACTATTAAAGATAATTGTTTATGAAAAATGAGATTAATTAGTAGAAGATTACGTATATTCATAGTTCAAAATTATTTTGGTATCATTGTATATATCACAAATAGAATTAACTACGATATTCGTCCCTAATCTGTCACTAAATAATTCATAGTTAACAGGATTTGCTGACATTGTAGTACTAACTTTTCATTAAATAAAATTAACAAATAAAAATTTGGTATTTAGATAAAAATTGTTTGTTGATAATACCTGTTTTTTTTTCCGAATATTGTATATTTATAAAAGTTTTTTTTTTCTTTAACTTGGGAGTGTAATTAACTGTTGATTAACTTCAAAGAGTATATTAGTTGATGTGATTTTCTTTATGTATCTCTTCTTTTTTGCAACTCGAAATAAATAATAGTAGTAATTATCGTAATTTTCACTTTTATTTAAAATTTGATAGTCATTGTTGGCGTATTTCTGTTTATGCCTTGATTCATCTCTGTTAGGCTTGTTAATTAGTAGCAGACTTTTTTAATGTAGAATAATTTAGATCTCTAAAAATATCAGATAACGATTTTAAGAAAGACGAAATTATATTTGATATCTTGATCTGTTTGTGAATATCCATGAGTTTATGATATATCTGAGATGATCGATAGATTAACTCAAACAAACCTTAGCGTTAATGAAATTTATTTATGAAGCAAAAACATGTACAAAGAATACAACAATCATTTTGTCTACAGAAACAGATAAATAGAAAACTCCACTAGAATATATATGAAAATTTGCTAAAATTATGTGAATAATTTAATATCAAATATGTAATGATATTAGGTAGAGTCATCAACCGACCTGATTTGCGTGGTTTTGGTAAACGGAATATTAGCAACCTGTTTAGCTTAAATACAATTATGACTAATTAAAAAATTAAAAAGGGCCAATAACTTTAAGAAATTGATAAATGAATATAAGCAAAAATAATAATTTATAATACTCAAAGTAGAATTAAATTATATTGGAATGTCGGAATGAACAACTTCCAAGATTACAATGTCTTTTTTTTTGTTATAAAAAATAGAATATTTATTTATCGAAAAATCCAGTCAAAGTCATGCCTAGATTTGAAAAAGAAAATAATTAATTTGGTTCACTAGAAAAACTTTTAGAGCAAAAATTCATTTTAATTATTATTTTCCCATGGATGAGATGAAAGTCGAGTCGTTTTTGGTTGTATGCGATGCATATCTACTACTAAAAACATAGATTTTTTTATGGATATTATTATCGTAACGTTCAAAATTAGGGCTTTTGACCCATTTTTGAGTAACTAATTTTCGATGAAATTTTTCTTTCGAAATTTCATGTTTTCTAAGTGATCATCGTTAGATATAAGCAAATATAATAGGTTGCTAAAGGATAAACTCTCAATTATGTTAAAAAATTGAGCCAAAACTTAACTTTCTTAATACACCATGTTTTAATTTGTAAGCTTAAAAATGATTATTTTTTTTAAAAACATAGCAAGAATTAATGTTTAGCTTAGAAATTTTAGTCGAGTGATGCATTTTTTGCTTTCTCTTGGGAACATGTACTGATTCATAGTACACTCACCAAACACCCTATAACAATTTGTTATATTTATACCGACGTGAACTATTGGATAGCTGAGATTCCTTCCTCCTAAATAAGAAATTTCGATCGAGTTCGAGTCCCGTGACAAATTATTTTTTGGAGGAACATAGTCTCTATAACCGGATCCTGCAAATCACGAATTCAAATTATTTAGGTCTCAATAGAGAATATCGAACATCCAAGTAAAAAAAAGAGTTTATTTCATTACATTGACAATTTTAAAAAATGTATAATCCGTATTAATGTGTGGAGAAAGAGGGTTCACAGGTTTACTTAATTAGCATCAAAGTTAGCAAAAATGCAATTTGCTAAATTAGATGCATAATTTTATTCTTAATTGTAATTAGTGATTTAGAAGGTTTAAAAAAAACAAAATAATTTCTCAACACAATAGCGAGATTCCCGGCCAATTAATATATATTTAAGTACTTTTTCTGTTTAATTTTTAAATTGTACTTTTAATCTTAACCTCATAATTATTAATTAAAATTCAGTAATTAGGTTTCATTCTCAAGTGATTATTAGTATGTAGTATAGCACCGACATTCAATTTTTCAGTCTTTTGGGGTATATAATGCAGTCAAACGTAATAATTTTATAATGTTTTTAATAAATTCAAAAAACTCATGATTATTTGGAGAAATATATGTGCAACGTACTCTCATGTTTCTTTCTGTTTTATTTGCCCGTTTTAAGATTTTTGCAGCCTAAATATCTTGATATCACTCTCTCCGATCAGTCTCAAAATACTTGTCATGATCTACTTTTCAAAAGTTTATTTGATTAATAGTCGAAGCTAAACCAAATTAAGTTAAATTAATATTTTAAAATTTAAATGTTTAAAAACTATACAAAAAATAATATAATTTACAATTCTTTTCTATCAATATGATTAAAAAAATACCTCAAAAAATATCAATCAAAATTGATGTACTTAGTTTGACTATTTTCATATATCGCCTAAGAGTAATCAAAAAAATAATATTACTATAACATGTTAAAATACGTTTCAAAGTGTACAAAATTTATATACAATGATCACACTTAAAATGCATTTGTCAAAGTTAAACTTTCACAATACAGACTTTTTCACTCTTCATCAAAGTTTGAAATTTGAACATTAAAAATTAGAGAATTACACGATAAAGGAAAACTTCTCCTTTTAGAGATATTACTTAATACAAATCTTAATTAATCAGATCAATATTTTCCGAATTTAATCTAAAAGACATTTGAAGTTCCATCCAACAACCTCATACTAGCACACACCCACTGCTAGTTTTTATGTATTCTTTCTTAAATGGACCCTACCCATTGCACGAATACTACCCTTGTACCCTTTCCTCCTCCGTCTAGTGACCGTGGAATCAGACCTTTCACTAAAAAGTTCAACATATGAAAAATAAATATTCAAAAAAGTCTATATGTATTATAATTTTTCATCGAAAGAAATTCTAACGAACCCTTTAACTCTACCTCACTCCGCCCCTACCCCACCCCCATCCCCACCCCACACTTCAGTTTTTGTTTCCCCTTTTTTCTTTCCTTCTTTCTTTCTTTATGTACTCGAGAGTAGTTGAAAAACCACACATAAAAACCCATAAAAAAAAGAGATAAGAAATAGATTCATTTTTTCAAATCCTCTCTTTCACTTTCTTACACATTTTTTTTTTTTGTGTATTTCTTCTTTATGTGGGTGTTTATTTCTCATTATTATTCTCCATATCATTTTTCATCTTCACAAAAAATAGAACCCCAAAAAAACCCATGTATCCTCCCTCTTCTTCGATGATTTCTCTTGTGTTGCTCATTCTCATGATTATCATCGTCGTTCCGCTACATTCTATACAATTTTCCATGGCAATCCGGATATTTCCAACAAATCCAGTGGCATTATCGGAAACAAATTTCACCAGCACCAAGATTAATCAAACGGAGATTTTTCAAAAGTATTTTCACGATATCATCGTCAACAACAACAACAATAATAATAACAACGGTACGAGAAATGGTACCGCTTTATTACACGACAACAAAAGAAGGGTACCTAGTTGTCCAGATCCTCTTCATAACAAGTAGAAATCAATGGAAGGAATCGAACGCCCACCAATAAGGTGAAAGTTCAGGTAGTCAATCAATTGAGCAACTAAGTTTCTCGATATCAATTTTTAGTTTTTTTTTTCTATGTTATCCAAAAAACCCACGTTTTTCTCAAACCTATAGTACTTTTTTTTTTTTTTGGGTGAATTAATTGGGTAAAACCGTGGGTATTTTGGTACTTGGAAAAATGTCTAGCTAGTTATATTATCTTTTTTGTTTTAAATAGATCAAGAAATTGATGATGATGGTGATGTATATAAAAGAAATGAGATTTTGATGAAACTCAATAGTTTATTATAGTGAGATTTTAATCTTTTTTTTAATGTTTTTATTTTTTATTTTTTTGTATTTCTATATGTCAATAATTATTTCTAAACTCAATAATTCAGCCAATAATGGAAACTATTAATAATAGAAGAAATAGGGAGAAAATGGCATCTAATTACTCTTTTGTCCTCTCCATCTTTCTTGAAAAAGATAGGAAGAAGAATGGGGTGGGGGAAGATAGAAAAAAACAAAAGAAAAAAGAGAGGTATTTTTTTTTTGTTTATTTACATACACAAATTTATATTATCAATCTATTTAAAAGATATTTATTAATAAATTTTCTTAAATGTAAGAAATAATCTTGAAAATAAGATTGTTACCTTATAGTGTAAAAAATATTTATCTTAACAATGTGTGTTAGTTTAATTTAATTGTTTATTGGTAATTTGGCAAGTGTGTAAGAAAGTTTGATTTTTATATATTATCAGGTCATTTAAAAAATATTTATCACTAAGCTTTCGAAAAATATGAATATTATAATATTGAACATGATAATGTAATTTTGTTTATACTAATTACTATGTATATAAATAAAATAAACTTATTACAACAATAATAACAACATATTCAATATAACTTCATAGGTGGACTCCAATGAAAATAAAAATGCACGCACTTTTTTTTCTCACCTCATAAAAATAGAAAAACTGATTTCAAAAGTCCCTCATCTCGATAACTAACCTTTTATCACAAACACATGTAAAGTTCAAACTGTGAGTGAATATAACTTAAATTTTTGTTTAAAAATTAAAATCTTTAAATTAAATATTCCTTGTAATATGAGGTGATTCCATATTAGATTTTTTTTTATTTTTTTTTTATGATTACAGAATCAAAAAGTAATACTGTATCTATTTGTAGCTATCAGAAGATTGAAACTTATCAGTAGAAAATCAAGAAACAATAATTTACACCTTTTGTGAGTGTCCAGAAATCAATATGCAATTTTTGGCATTTCTTAAAAGTATTAGCTTTTCTTCACAAATAGCAAAACTTTAACTTTTTGATGTAACATTACATATCCAATTTTTACTATAAGTAGTACATCTAGATTTTGTTATCACAGCTTTTTTCCCCCTTCTTTCTATTCTTCCAAAGAACTTTTAGAAAAATTTACTTGTCATATCTTTTTATTTATTTTTTCGCTTAATTAAATTCAAATTCTATAAAATTCATTTTTGTGGCGACACATGTGTTCTATCAATGGTCAGAGATGTTTGAAATATTGTGTTAGTGAGTTTAAGGGTTCAGCTGGCAAAGTCGGTACGTATAAGGGTCTCCCAGATCATTCTATTTTTTTTTTAAATTACGAGAGACTTAAATTCAAATTTTTAATTTAGGCTAGAGCGATTTCAACCATATCACTACAATTCATGTTGATTACGAAGTGTCCTATCACCTATTGAATTATTATTAATTTTTTTACAGAGTGTCCTATCATCTATGTGATTGAAAATTTTAAAGTTTTTCTAGGGACATCTTATGGACAATATCTATTGTGATTGATGGGATTATTTTTTCTTATGTTTGGTTGACCCTTTGATTTTACACTATCAGATCCTATGCCTTATCATGCTGCAACATATTTTTATATATTTGACAGTAAAAACAAGATTTGCCAAATCTATTGTCTCCAAGTTATTTTTTGGCTATTTTTGTAGTAGTAAAGTACCAAAAAGCATGATATTGGAAGTAGGGGCCTGTTTATTTTCGATTGATAATCGAAAAATCTCCTAGGGCTTGTGACATATATTGTTCCACACCCCTTGATTAACGGGGCTTTCTTTCTACTATTTTTTACGGAAATATCAAGTTTGTTTGATAAGGTTTGAACATGTGATAGCACGTCAAAATTATACCTCACACGTTGTAATCTCTTATCACTAGATTAATGATAGATATAGGTAACAAACGATGGTTCAACTGAACAAGATATTTCTAATACATAGTTAGGTAAACATATAAAAACCACCAAATTATTGAAAAAATATTATATTTTGAACTCATGACATGTTTAAGATTACAAGGTTCAAAAAGTCTCTTTTACTTTCTCGATTTCATTCAAAGTCAGATTAGACAACCAAATTGAAACGAAGAGAGTACTAACTAGTTATATTATTACTTATAATGACATTCTTATTGTGAAATTAATGTATATATATATTTATAAAATACTACAGTATTAATTTTTAGTTGTCTGTTAGTTGGATCTAAAATCTGGAACAAGTTCCAACCTATTATTTGCTGTATTTTTCCCCTCTTTTTCTTCATTAAATAATTTAGGTACTTATTAAGGTATCATTAGTCAAATATCTATTCTGTTGACTATTTGATTGGTGTAATATAGGGCCACTTTTTGACCACACATCCAGCACATTGGCACATACAAGTCAATGAAAAGATGCTATTGTTACTATTTCTTTTTTGTTTCTCATCCAACATCTTAACTATATTCATTTTGATCTTCGATCAATCTAAATTTGCAATAAGTAATATTTATTAAAGGAGAAAATATTTTTTATCAAAGTTTTTTTTTCAATCATAGGACATGAAATTGAAAATTTTGGCTGTTAAAATTAGAGAAATCTTATTTATGTCAACACAATTCTCGATAATGATGCTGCTCACTCTACTACCAAGTGTATTGGGCATTTATTAATTATTATTATAGGTGTATTATTGTGAAGCCTCTACAAATTGTAAACAAATGGAGGATGACCATTGGCTGTTTATTGGCAATCACCAATTAGCTCATTTAGAATAATTTATTAAATATTGTACTTTCTTCTGATAGAACTTCTACTAGAGACCCATAAAATATTTATATTGTAGTATTTTGATTATGAAGAGGTAAATTGAATTTTTCAACCAAAAGTATGGGATAATTAACGATCAATGAAAGTGTCACATCTCAAGCTGCTTGACACATTGTTTATTTTGACTCAACAATCTTACACAAATTATCGAGTCCAAAAACAATGCGTATCATGTGAAATTATATTACTATATCTTATAAAATCTTCACTTTAATTCTCTCGAATATGTGATTCAAATTTGTTTGAGGTGTAAATTATAACGTGCATTTTTTCTTGAAAAACTTGCCAAAAAGCTAGAAGTTTATCGGTCCTTCTCTTTAATCAGCCCTAGTCGGCCCACCCTCTGTCATAGGTAAACAATACCGGCAATTAAATTCAAAACCTCAACATCAACCAAAAAAAACGTTAGATAATTTCTATTTTATTTATTCACCATTTTGCAATAAGCACAACAAACAATAGTAAGAATATTCTCTAATTTTCTTTCAAATTTTAGAGAACTAACTTTTTAACGATTGATATATCAATTTCTAGTCAATCCTTAGGATGAATTGCAACCCCCAAAATTCAGGAATAATGTATCCGTCTTTCTATCGTTCATCACTTAAATATCAAGTTTAATTTGCATGACGTAAAGTTTAAAATCGTAACTTATATTACTAATCTCACAATCTTTGCCACTTGAACTAGGTCTAAAAAACAACAAATTTGATGATGGCTAGTGCAAGAAAAACAAACAAAGGATCTCTCCAATAGTTATACGTGTAGAAGATTGATCATTAAAAATTAAGGGGACAGTAATTACAAAGAACAGTTTAAACAACTTTTGTCTTAATGGAAAACACCATAAATATACTAGTAATATCAAAGGGAAAAAGGATAAATATACCCAAACTATCGTAAATGGTATGCAGATCTCCTCCGTTATACTTTTGGGACATTGGTATCCCTCCCGTCCAAAAACTAGATCATATATACCCTTTATACTACGGAACATACACGTGTCATAATCTTATCCACCAACCCGACATTTATTAAATATCGGATCGATGGATAAGATTGCGCCACATGTCCCTATTTAGTCTTCCGTTAGAGTGAAGGACATATATGCTCTACTTTTTGGATGGTAGAGGTATCAATGTCCCAAAAATATGACGAAGGGTATCTGCATATCATTTACAATAGTTCAGAGGTATATTTATCCTTGTTCCCAATATAAAATAAATAACGTTTACTTCCATCTACAAACTTGCACAAAAAAGGTGGAAAAATAAATCTGCACAAGGACAAAAATATATGAAAATTATCAGCAAGTGAGAAATTTATGTGTCAGATGTATTAATTCGTCAGTTAATGCATGGTCAATGTATCAAAATCACTCCTAAGCTCCGTTGGTACGAGAGATAAAAATAATCAACTTCAAGTTTGTTTCGTGTTTGATTAGGATAAAATTATGAGATATCTCATATTTTTTTATTTTTTTTTAGAAATCTCATATCTTATTTTGGGATTAGTTATTTTAAAATTATATTATTATTTTTATCCCACGTAAGGATAGATAACTAATTCCAGAATAATTAATCCAGAATAACTTGTTCACAAAACAAGTAAAGCCCTTCATATTAGTGTTATTTTGTTTCTAGACGTTAGAGTTTTTGTTCAAGAAAGCATTTGCTCCTCATTAACAAGCTAAGTACAATCAAATTTTTTTATTTTAATATATTGTTTATTTAGAAATAATGGTATAGAATTAGAATGCATCTAATATAAAACATAACATGAAAATCGATTTCAACAAAAACTTGAATGTTATGCTGAAAAGACCATTGCTATAACCTCTGCCACAACTTGTGGATCAAACAAGGGATGTAAACCACACTAGGCAAGCCCTATGCGATAGGCTCGATTCAGAAGGCATTGAGGGGGATCGATCTCGGATCATCCGTGTGAATTACCACCCTCCAAACCAACTAAGCCATCTCGAAGGATATCTTGCGGCTTTTTATTATGAACACAATTATTAGTCTTCTGTTAATTTCAGATTTTTTTTATTTTATTGCTCAAATTCTTTAATGATTTTTTCCTCTAAAATCTATTTTTTGCCTCTGATATATAAACTTTAGAGAGATTAAAGAAATTGGATGTATTTTATGATTTTAATTTGCAGAGAAATCGATGTCTGGCAAAATGCCACGTATTGTGCGGCTGAGGTTGGATTTTTGTTTGATAGTAATTTGGAATGGAATCAAATTGACTATTTCACTCTGTCTTTATTATAAGACTCATCTTAAGTCCACTCATTACTCTTTTTTTTAAAAAAATATTTTACTCTTCTCATTATTCTATTATATTATATTATCGTTTCAACTATTTGCATGATTAATTGTTTGCATAAGTTTAATTAATCATACCACAAGATGCTTATTCTATGATCCTCTTGCTAATACTTTTACTTTGTTTTCAGCGTTCGATATTTGGTGTCTGCATTTTATTCTGATCTTATTGTATAAGGTAGTGAAAAAATCTTAACTATCTCATCATAAGTAGTTAATAATTTTAGGACATCAAACACAAGTTATAACAAATTGATTAAGATTAATTTATTGGATAAGATGATTGTGAGATTTAATAGAATAATTGCATTGCATGGGTATATGAAAAGCAACTAATTGGTGCATCCATTCTTTTGATGCATGATTCTTGTTTAATTATTTATTTTTTAAATATTAAATTAATTTAGAGATATGTTTAGTTAAATCGAGGATATAGCCAGTGCAATATTGCAGCTTTACAAAGCCTAATTCCAAACTTTTTTTATAATTTTTTAATTTAGATTTCACTGCTTAACTGAGATACTGTCTATATGACTCTTGCAGATCACAGACCAGTTGACTCTATTTATTCACCCACCTACCTAGACCCCCCCCCCCACCCCCCCACCA
>NW_006238978.1:236915-239984 GCF_000226075.1 Solanum tuberosum
CCCCCAAGTCAAATAAACATAAAATTAGAGATCAAGTGTCAATATTTAATTTGAAAATATTGGTACAATTTTTATGGATCTTGAAGATTTACAAATGTAAAGCACATGGTATTGCAATTTTAGGAAAGAAAATATTTGATTCGAACTCTGGGAGAATCACACCCTAAAAGCTGGTCATTGAATCATAACAATTAACAACCAACACAGCCCCTTTCGTCGCCCTAGACGGTTATGTGCTAGACACAATAAGTCTAAGTCCCCAGAGAACTCTACAAGACTGGTGTCACCATCCAAGGCACGATAGGCACAAAGAGCGATCATGGATGACTCTGATATCACTAATACAATGTTTTATATTTTATGTTAATTAGACTTTTCCCCTAAAATTGTTTTGGATTGCTAGATATGAATTGATGATTTTCATATTATATGAATTTGTAATGACATGTGTATAGTCAAAGTACTAGAGAGAGTTTTACAAAAGAGACTTTGAGAGGGGTGAGAGTCTAACATATAATCATTTGATATCCAAAATGTATTGATCTAACTAATTCATATTTGCAACACGTAAGTCCATTAAAAGGAAAACGGTACTTTTCATCGTTAGATCAAGGGAATGAAGGCTATAACATAACATTGAATCCCTTATCTCTGGTAGGGAGAAGCATTAGCTTCGTGCTCCGTTTTTCTCGCACTTGCTTGCAATTTTTTTTCATTTTCAAGGCTCAAACTTGCCTAGTTACATATGTTTGGCCCTTCACATGAGTATTGGGCTTAATGTACTAAAGTGATATCAGTATCCATTTCTTCATGGGCTAGTTAGTTAATCTTTGGGCCAACTTTTGGGTATAAGGAGTAATTGTCCACAAATCCAGCCATATATCATATTTGTATACTTTAGGCAAAAATGAGGAAATTTCAGACATCGAATATTTAAATTTATTCCTAATTTGATATACTTATACAAAAATTATAAACTTAGAACATAACTTAAATAGTGAAAACAATATATCAATGCATTTTCCCCAATAATTACAGAATTTATGAGAAAAATTCTTGTGATCAAGTAATTGGGCTTTAGTATCTTTCTAGGCCCGTAAGAATGAGGCCTCAAACTAATCTTGGAAATGGGCCGTAGTTTGAAGTTTAAAGTTCCTCCTTTTACCTGGAAGACCCCTCTCTGATAAGGAAGGAAACGATGTAATCTCGATTCTATAACAAATTCAATAATTTTTCTCCACTATCCATATAAATATGCATGATCGGATGTAGTTATGTTGTATTCGGTTATAATCAGGCTCCTAAGCTAATTAATACAAATAATTTATTCAAAGCCACTAAATCTAGATGGAATATCGTAGAATGTTGAATCTGATTCCATAAAGTTAAAATTTTGAAAGTCGAGATTCTAATTTTTTTAGGTTACGGATTCTAAATTAATATGTTATTTGTACATATCCAACAGATTTCGTAAGATAAATATAAGATTTGAACTAAAGTTACAGAGTTAAGTTGAATATGTAACTCATATTATAGTTCCACACATCTATCATCAAGGGGTGAGGTGACAAGGATGTATTAACCTCACGATCCCCGTGAAAGAAGAAATTTGTGGTAAAGAGCTAGCATTCCCTTTTAATCGATACCCTACATTATATGAATGTGAATTAATTAAGTAAATAACTTTGGATACCGAATGATTATAGAAATATATTATCAACCAAGAAAGAGAACAAACTATATATACTTTAACAACTTTTAATTCTTTTCCCCATTTCTTGCAAAGTTTCTCAATTTAATTAGAAGAAATAATGGGACTTTTCCATTCGTAAGTTAGAATATTAGTTGAGCTTTAACTGTCTCTTTTCAATTTGTATATATAGTGAAAAGCCTTTTTATATAATAAAAACTAGTCTTATTTTCTATTCTTTTGCACACGAATCAAGCATTAAATAACCATATTGTATATTTGTCACGTTGATTTGCATAAGTACAATAATAACACGAGTGATTAAATTAACATTATCATAAAAATGGATTGTTTTTGAGTTTATGATAGTTTTTATTCACACTACAAGTAAAGCAAGAAAGTGAAGGGGACACTTTAGACCTGTTTAACCATAAAAATTATTCACTTTTGTTTCGAGATAACTTTTCATGTCTTGATTTGAAGAACTGTGATTTGAATTCAACTTTAAAATGTATTTAAATATATTCAAACATGAATATTACTCCAAATATTCTTTGCAAAAGTATAACCAGAAACAATCATCCTTTCTTAATTCCAAACTCCGTAAACTACAAATAAAGTGAAAAATATTTGAAACCTCTAGCCAAACGCCTCCTTTGCATGACCGAAGAAGAAATAATATTTTCATTTAAAAGATATGTTTGGTTGGGAGGAACACATGTTTTTAAACGAGAAAATAAACTTTTTACAGCTCGATGAAAGTTAGTAAAACAAGTTCCACAATCGTTATTATATGTTGATTGTCTTTCCTTCTACTCCTTACACTCCAACTTTAACCTCCCCAACACCCACTGTCACGACCCAAAAATGGACGTGATGGCACTCGTCTTATCCCACCAAGACAAGTCAGCCTAACACTCACCCATTACAATAAAATGCGGAAATTTCATAATTAACTTAAAAATACCCCCAAAATCTGGTTGTCACGTGTACAAGCCTCTAAAGTATTACAATAGATTTGAAAGAAAACATAAGTCTCAAATGATATTGTTTCTAGAGTAGAACAAGATCATTAACAGGAGTAAGAAGGATCGCTGAGAAGACAAACAACTACCTCACAAATCTCCCAGAAGCCTTGGAAAAGAAGAGAATGACAAGTACTACAAAAATCCAGGCTCGTAACCTACAAAAATTTGTAGAAGCAAGGGGTGAGTACCAAACCACACGGTACTCAACAAGTAAACCTCTAAACACGAGCTAAGGGGATAGAATACAAGTACTCATTACACCCCAACCTAACAGTTCACAATTTACAAGCACATATCTCAACAACAACATTCTAACAATCATATATTCTCAACAACAAGCTCAATATTTAT
>NW_006238978.1:243973-245825 GCF_000226075.1 Solanum tuberosum
TAATTATATAAAATCTGAAATCGAAACTCACTTAAGAAACAATACTTAAACGTGAAACTAATAGGCAGAACGTTGTTAGGGCATTTATCCTATACTATAACATCCTCCAATCATTGGTTATAATTACTTCATGATTACTTACTATAACCTGTGAATAGTAACCCATATAATAATACTTAACATTAATTTGAAAAATCAATATTGCAGCAAACAAAAAGAAATCCAATTCACTACATACCAACATATAATATTATATAATACTACCTTTCCTTCCAGAACAATGGACAACTTAACATATTTAGCAATATATTGCGTACTCAAAGAATCGAAAGTTTGAACTTCTCACCTGAATTCGTTGTCGGCCGCCGCAGGTAGTATTCCAACCCTTCTTTTTATTTTTTTATCCTTTTCCTTCTGCGCGAACTGCTATTGTTCACAACAGCCAGCAATATTTTCCCTTTTATTTCTATTTCAATTTTATTTATTCACCTTTTCTATTATTATTAGTAACAAAATAACCTTGTCTTAAATCTGAAAATTATATCACTCATTCTTATAAGTCATAAATTATTTATAAAAGCTACTATAAAGGGTTAATATATAAATAATGATTAAAATTCATAAAACCACTAACAGGGTCGTTACATTATCCACCACTAAAAATCATGTTCGTCCTCGAACATAAAGACGGAGAAGGGAGAATAACCAACATTACCAAAAGCTTAAGCTATGACCTACCAGTTGGTTGTTCATCTCTCCAAGTGAGTTGCTCCTTAAGACCATTCCATCGAGATCAACTACCAAGAACTGAACTTTTGAATCAAATTTTGACATATCTACAAATTAGGAGTGATTACCAAGCCATTGACTAACTCATTCATCCAATCTGAACCAAAACTCTCTAGATCATAACACAATCATCAAGATGAATCTTTTCTCACATAACCATGATAAAATCTGGAATCAATACTGGCTAAAACAAGAAGAGAACCTGAACCAACCACCACACACTCATAATGCACAAACCATCACAGATTTTATCAAGATTTCCTTTTCACAACACAATCTTTTCACCAGTTTAAGTTATAAAATCTTATCTTTAGACATTGTGTACTCATCAAAGGAGAATCAAACTTAGTTGACCCAAAGAAGAAAATGATCAAGTAAACACCCAACAAACATTACACTTCAAAATGCAGAACCTCTAACAACACTCTTAGACAATAACTTTTAATAGTAGCTCTTATATGAGTTCTCATAAGCAAGGTTGTGTGTGTAGAACTACTTGTATACTTCAAATATCCCAAACAAAACCAAATGTTTCATAACTAAAATGACCAAATCTGCCCAAGGATGCCACCCTACTAGGAGCCAGGAGGACAATCACAGGATCGGTACATCCGATCCACCACTAGGAATTCACCCATAGATATGAAAACACGTGCGGGTATAGGTAGCAAATCACACTCCAAACCATATCCAAAACGGAGTAGATGGTCATATAAGAATATAAAGAATCAAAGTCGAATGACACTAGAAACTTCTTCCATAGTGCCCATATAAATAAAATTCCATTCATCTGGTTCAATTTCTCGATTTTTAGCCACCCACAATCAACCAGTCTGATCCCTATTACAATATTACAATTGCTCGATTCATCAAACCCCACATGATCTTCACAATACTCCATTAAAGTCAACACTCCTAGTACTAACAAACATCATAACTACACCAGCCATTTACCTTACTCTCAAACTGTCACTAGTATCAAAGTCTTCTTAGCAAACACATTGTATCCTCTAAAAGTTTTAAAATATGGCTCCCTCTCTTTCCATTTAAGCATTACATGACA
>NW_006238978.1:245850-249230 GCF_000226075.1 Solanum tuberosum
TCTTTCCATTTAAGCATCCCATGATAGATATGAGTCCCACCCAAGGCTGATAGCACTAATTCCAAATCTGATAGTACCCACTCATCGACATAAAGCTATTAAATCATACCCACACTCAAGTTCACACAAACTTTCATATACCATGTTTCAACTATCATTTCAAACTATCACATACCTCATGCCAAACTCAGATAAATCCTTAGTCACTCCAATAATTCTATGTACTATAAGCTCATAACATCTATTCACCGTTAAATGCGTATGTAAGACATCATAACAATTTATATATAGCCCCATCAATAGAGTAGTTTCAATCCCGTTGAAGTCCTCCATAACTATGTAGAAGTATAGATCCAAACTATTACACATCCATGAGTCACCTACCATAATTTTAACAATCTAACCTTACATAATAACACATAATCTTCCACACATCATTGTTCTTCACCCAAATCAAAACTCAATCCTTATAAAAGTCGTTGATAAGCCTTAGTAAGTCTGTGTCGAATCAATTCACATCTCATAGTCATATCTGAATACAAAGGCAAAAATTCATACAACCTTCAATTTCGAACCAAGGGTCTATATGAAAGGTCTTATTCCTTCACTTTTCTTAAATTCTTTCCATGGTGCAAAATTCTAAATATCTTGAACTCTTCAATACACCAGACTCTTGTTCCTTTTGTTGACTCGGTTACCAATCTTATCCTTTGACCAACAACCCATGACATTTCTACCTTATCCTCTAAACCAAACCATTACGTGGAACCCCCCATAGGTTTAACAATCAAAAGTAAGCAAACTTACTACTCAAATTATTCTTAAGTCCTTCCAAATGCTTCATACTCAATGTGATCGATCATTTCTCACCTTACCAATCCATACCTTGACAAAACATACTACCACGAACATAGACTCACAATGAACTTGAATTTTGATTTCAATCGTGTAACAAATCCCATTATCTACCAATATTAGCTCATACATTGAAGATTTTTATGAATTCATGTATCTTAGCTTATCATTGATGGCCTCTCTATCGACCTTATCATATCCTTGGCTAAAAATCAAACCATACTCATTATCAAACTCAAAACCACAAAAGAATTTATCATCACACCGTCTGTACACTCTTTTATCAAGTTTTACCCAATAGTTTTTAACAAATCTGATGGACTCGTGACACTATTACCATAACCAGAGCAAAACAGATGAAACCACGCGTCTCTGAACTCAATTCTCATGCCCTTTGAAGATACCTCTTTAGCTTTTACAATAAGAGAAAATATTCTTGCTTTCACCTCTTTCTGAAGGCTACACTACAATCATACTATTAGTTTTCATTATGAATCTAGCTCGTTTAAATTTTATTCAAGCGGTGTTACATCATCTCCTAAGACTTTCCATACAACCATACTACTTACTAAATAGTAACAAACCATAACCTTAGATACTAGAAAATCGTCATTACCATACAAAATCCATTTAACGAACAATCTTTATCATATAGTTGGATCCTAATCACTATTCATCACGAACTCTTATTATCATTATCTCAGTTAGCCCTTTCATCATCACGAAGTCAACCTTGTCATCAACATGACACCTCAAACCTAGCTATACCAATTCAAAATCCAAAGGACTAACACAATTTTATATGCACTTTCTTACTAAAATTCTCAATTACGTTCACACAAGTATACTCATTGAGACTTCCTTTACCTATAAGCTTGTCATCCTAATGTCGACCCACTTCCATGGAGCTTACGGTGAAATCAACACTCATTTAAAATCCTCAAGATACATTTCACAACCTAACCACATCAATATCATACCAAAAATCCACCACTAAAAGCTTCCTTATAAATAATGCTTAACCTATCCATCCGTACTAACAAGCTAGTTGGCTTCTCAAATATGAATCCAACACCAAATCTTATTATATGAGCATGTGATATAATAGATAACTCCTTAAGTAGTTAGTATTCACACTTGACAATCAATGTATCCATTTTCATATACCACTAGTAGCACATCGTGAAAGTCCGTTAAATCCACCACTAGAATACAACATACCAATCGAGAAGATTGTACTCAAATATCGTACACATTTCTGCCCATAAAGTAACTACAATACACTACCAAATTTGTTTGGTCTTTTATCCAAAGCGTTTCCTTCATAGATCAGGTCCATAGAAAGGGCAACACAATCCATAACTCTAACCAAGTAAGAATTGGTACCATTTTAGTAAATGTATCATTACCCTCTTTGATATACACTAAATATATAAAACCGTAGTAGAGATTCTAACCTCAATTGGTGCAACATGATTCTCATCATTCGCTAAGCAACCCATACATCCTATGACAAGTTTACTTACTATATTTTCCATAGTTACAATGTTCGTTATCTAATCACCCCTTTAATCATTCCACTTTCAATTGTCAAACCACTCACCACACAAGTACTACTTCTCTATGGGGAAACTAACCTGAAAAAGGATAACACATTCATGAAGTCCCTCAAATCATTGTTCAATCTCATCATTCAGATATTCTAAAAATATATCTTCAAGTCATCACCTAACTCAACCCTTTCGAATTGCAAAACATTCTGAATCTAACCACATATCCTTTTCATAAGTCTATCACTTCAAAACCAAATCTAACCTCTAAGTCATACATGACACACCAACTACTCATATGAGGGACTACACACGAGTAATCACATAAGTGAGAGTGAATGGAATAAAGAGATAAGAATCAGAACGGACAAAGAATGCATGATAGAGATTCAAGAAGTGAAGATTTTTCTTAAAAGTCATTATAGCCTCTCGAAGATAAGTACAGACGTCTCCGTACCGATCCTCGAGACTCTACTTAGACTCGACTTGTATACACGTGAGACCTATGAACCTGGGGCTCTGATACCATTTTGTCACGACCCAAAAATGGACGTGATGGCACTCGTCTTATCCCACCAAGACAAGTCAGCCTAACACTCACCCATTACAATAAAATGCGGAAATTTCATAATTAACTTAAAAATACCCCCAAAATCTGGTTGTCACGTGTACAAGCCTCTAAAGTATTACAATAGATTTGAAAGAAAACATAAGTCTCAAATGATATTGTTTCTAGAGTAGAACAAGATCATTAACAGGAGTAAGAAGGATCGCTGAGAAGACAAACAACTACCTCACAAATCTCCCAGAAGCCTTGGAAAAGAAGAGAATGACAAGTACTACAAAAATCCAGGCTCGTAACCTACAAAAATTTGTAGAAGCAAGGGGTGAGTACCAAACCACACGGTACTCAACAAGTAAACCTCTAAACACGAGCTAAGGGGATAGAATACAAGTACTCCTTACACCCCAACC
>NW_006238978.1:250335-296625 GCF_000226075.1 Solanum tuberosum
TAATCATAATATGGTAATTATATAAAATCTGAAATCGAAACTCACTTAAGAAACAATACTTAAACGTGAAACTAATAGGCAGAACGTTGTTAGGGCATTTATCCTATACTATAACATCCTCCAATCATTGGTTATAATTACTTCATGATTACTTACTATAACCTGTGAATAGTAACCCATATAATAATACTTAACATTAATTTGAAAAATCAATATTGCAGCAAACAAAAAGAAATCCAATTCACTACATACCAACATATAATATTATATAATACTACCTTTCCTTCCAGAACAATGGACAACTTAACATATTTAGCAATATATTGCGTACTCAAAGAATCGAAAGTTTGAACTTCTCACCTGAATTCGTTGTCGGCCGCCGCAGGTAGTATTCCAACCCTTCTTTTTATTTTTTTATCCTTTTCCTTCTGCGCGAACTGCTATTGTTCACAACAGCCAGCAATATTTTCCCTTTTATTTCTATTTCAATTTTATTTATTCACCTTTTCTATTATTATTAGTAACAAAATAACCTTGTCTTAAATCTGAAAATTATATCACTCATTCTTATAAGTCATAAATTATTTATAAAAGCTACTATAAAGGGTTAATATATAAATAATGATTAAAATTCATAAAACCACTAACAGGGTCGTTACACCCACACTCTACTCTATATACATGCTCAAGATAATTTTTTCGTGTTTGTTAAAAAGATCTATGAAAAACTTACAATCAAAGATAGACTTGTTTGAATCTCGAAATTTAAAAAGTGTCGCATAAAATAGGACGGAGGGAGTATATGTATATAAAAGCAAATGTACTTTAGCTACCTTGTGGGATTTCCATGACCCGCGGCTACAAACAAAAAATATCATAAAAGTCCGAAAAAAGCAATAAACTTCATGTGGTACGTTAATTAATCAAGATTAGCATGAATATAGATAATCCAGAAAATAATAAAGCTATTTCCAATTGTGACCATACCAAAAGCAATTAATCCAACTCTTTGTAATCTAAAATTTAGTATTGATAAATCACAATTAACCACTTAATGGAGTTCTTTTAGTTACGTAGAAGAAAAAGAAAGCGTACTTGAAAGTTGAAAGTGGAAGTCTAGTCTTTTTTCTTAAAACAAACAAACAAACAAATAAATAAATAAATAAGGGAGAAGGCTCAAGTACCCCCTAGACTATGCCGGAAATCACAGAGACACACCTTAACTAAACTAAGGTTTTATTACCCTCTGAACTCATTTTATATATAATATTGTACACCTTTTAGCTTATGTGGCACACCCCGTGACTCCACGCAGTTGAGACGCGTGGGATATATTTGGATGCCACGTAAGCCAAAAAGGTGTACAAAATTACAAAAAAAAAAATGAGTTTAGGGGGGTAATAGGACCTTAATTTAGTTAAGGTGTGCCTCTGTAATTTGGGTCATAGTCTAGGGAGGTACTTCTACCTTTTCCCAATAAATAAATATAATAGAATCTATTTAAAAAGTTGAATGCATAATTAAATCAATGAAAATACTCTATATCTATGAATTTAATTGTTTGGCAAGTTAAGGCACACCACTCAAAGCAGAGCGGAGTGATATTGTTCTTTTGAGCTAAATTCACACGATTTTAAAAAGACCTTACACCATTAACAGTATCTAACACCTTAAAAGTAAGATAACTTTTGTTTCATTTACTGTTGTAGAATTTTGTTTACACACACCCAACAATTCCCTCTCTTAACTAGGTTCCACATGACCATTGTTATACGATTAAATGTGTCACTCACAATCACCACATATTTGTGACCACCAAAATTCACTAGCTTCTTTTTATATGTAAGTCTTCGAAGCTATGGATAAAAATAACAAATCAATGATCAAGTAGATGAATAAAGGCACTAAATCAAGCCCTATGTTTTAATTTAAATACTTGAGAATAAAATAAATATGCTAAAATCATCGTCTCTACAAATTTAAATTTAATCTGATCTCAATATAAATATTAATGCTTAAAATCAAAAGAATTAAAATAAAAAAAATTTAGACAAGTCCAAACAAATGGCAATTAGGATAAGCATTGGCCATATATAGTATAATAAAAACAAAAATAAATGACTCAACTAAATAACAACAACACTTAGGGCCGCCCACAGAGGGGATTAAAAACCGGGCTGATTCCTAATCCCGGTTTAACAAATAACCGGTCTTTAAATAATAGCCGGTTTTATGGGAACAAAGTTCCTTTAAACCGGGAGAATTAGGTGGGGCCAAGGCCGTGAGGGGTGGGTGGTGTTTTACGTGACACAAATGTGGCGAACCGCACGCTGTTCCTTTATTCTTCACGTGGTTTCCACGCGCAGCTTCTTTTTTCGAAATGGAATCTTTTTGCAACATATTGACACCTCATCGACGTGGCGGAGTTAGATAGAGTCGAGAGGTTTGTTTGGACTCCTTTCGGAGAATATATACTTTCATCGACCCTTTCGTATGTTACTTCTTCATATTTCGTCATTGCTAATCAAAGTGGATTTTTTTTTGTTCCCTTGATTTATGTTATCTTTCATTAAATATATATATCAAATAACTTTGTCCATTCAGACTAGAACAAATATTTTTTAAATTTTTTTTATCTTTATTGAGAATTAAATTAGAAACGTCATAATTCTTATGTTACTTTATTGACTACTAAGCTAATAAATCAGATATAATTATAATTTATATCCATAGTTTTAATATTATAATGAATTTAATGTGGTAAATCTAAAAATTTAAGTTCTAAATTTGTGTCGACTCCATCATTAGCCCAAACCCTTTCGTTGAGGTTCATGACGTATTACGTTTTTTTTTTTTAAACTTCAAAATGCAAACAAATCCACAAATTATTCAAAGTTTGTTTTTAATTTTTTTTAAAGTCAAATAGTATTTTAATGTGAATTAAAAATTTGTAAGAACCAGTCTGTTTTTTTTTCGTTGACTGAATAATTGTGTGTTTCTTTTAGTTTTCTTAGTTATATACAAAGATTTATATAGCGTCTAAAAAATTGATTGTGTGGAATTTTTTTAACCTCTTTACTTTCTTTCAAAAAAATCGACATATTTTATAATTTTTTTGATGGGAAATAATATTTGCAAATGATATAAAATCCCGAGGACAACATCATTTTAAGTGTTCGTGGCTTCATGTCCGATTAATATTAAAGGTATTAAATATGTCAGTTAAATTAAATTTGAGCAAATTAAATTGAACAGAGTTATAAATAGGTGAGTCAATTTGGACTTGCAAAATTAATACTTACTCACAAATCTGATAATTCTAAAATAATATTATTTGCTTATGTCTATAATCAACTGTTACTCTGATCTTAAATTATCTACTCATCATTAAAGAATAAGATATCACTTTTTAAAATATCTTCTAGATAGGCCAGGCCTTTTTTAGACGTGGAACCAATTTATTTTGTATTTTATGCTAAGCTAATTAATCGAATATAAAATTATACTTTATATATACGTTTCATTTTATACAAAATATTTTCCTTCTTTATCTCCATTTTAAAAAAATGGATACATAATTTAATCTAAAGATAAATTGGATTTAAGTTTCTCATTAATATAAGTTTTTATAATTACTAAAAATAAGAAACCAACAAATACATGATTCATATTTCAAAAGTTTATAACAATATAAACAAAAGTAAAATTATTTTAATATTCCGTGATTGATGATCCGTCAAACTATAGAGTATAGATAAATCTCATTTTTCCTTAAAAATAAATTTTGAGTATAACAAAAGAATATTTACGATATAATTTCAAGAGTAAAATCTAAAGACAACAAAATTTATTATTATTTTTTCCACATAAAAGGCACACCAGGTGAACCCAAAAAGAGGCCCAAATATTGGGAGAACTTCTTTATAATTTCATATAAAATAAAATAATTAAAAAAAAACAATTTCTGTTTTTCAGGTATTACTTGATCACCCAAACATGACATAAACCCCCCGTCCCCGCACCAACCCCACTCACCCACCCCACCCCACCCCCCTTTTTCTTCTTCTCTCCTTCGATAAATACCCCTTTTCTCCATTTCTCCGCCTTCACTATAAACATTTTTTCTTCTTCAAATTGCTCATAATTTTTCTTTTCTCTCTAAAAAAGCATGAGAATGAGCTGCAATGGTTGTCGAGTTCTTCGAAAAGGTTGCAGTGAAAATTGCAGTTTAAGACCCTCTCTTCAATGGATCAAATCACCTGATTCACAAGCCAACGCTACTGTCTTCCTTGCAAAATTTTACGGCCGTGCCGGACTCATCAATCTCATTAATGCTGGTCCCGATCATCTCCGTCCCGGTACATGTTACCTCCTCCATCTTCTCTTCTCTTTTGTAATTGGGGAAAATTTTGACAAATCGATACTCTATCAACTGAGCTATTAAGATTATTTTATTTTATATGAATCTTTTTTTTTGTTACTTTTTTTTTAAAAAAAAAAGATTATTACTACTTCACTATTTTTAGATTTTTTTTAATAGATCACAAATTTAATTTTCTTAAATTACCTTCATATTACTTGAAGAGTTGAATGAATTTTTCTTTTACCACAACTTTATTTATTAATTATTGTGATTTAATTTTAAATATATTTATAATTCACACAAAAACTAGATCGTTAAATGGCACAAGGTAGTATTTAATTGGATATACTCGATGTGGTTCATTCAAATTCAGTAACTTTAATTCGAATTATTTATGTTAATTTTTTTTTCTAAATTTAAGATTTAAATCTTGAATTTGTGTTAGGATAGGTATACATGCAAATGAAAAATACTAACATTGTTTTTTTTTTTCTCAGCAATATTTAGGTCTCTATTGTACGAAGCTTGTGGCCGGATAATTAACCCGGTAAACGGTTCAGTCGGGTTAATGTGTTCCGGCAATTGGCAGCGTTGTCAAGACGCTGTCGAATCGGTACTCAAAGGCTCAACAATCATGCAAGTACCAATCAATAACGATGATGATGATAATAATAATAATAATACTGATCAAATTGTACCGTTAAAAGGTTGTGACATACGACATGTTTCAAAGAATAACTCAGATAACCAACAAGTCATCAAAACTAGGAATGGGCGGCTCAAGCGTAAGGGTACTTTTGATTCTGTTGCTTCAGCTTCCGCGGAAGCTGAAGCAGCAGAGGAGTACTTGTTGAAGAATCAACCCCCGTTGAAGTTCAGTATAACGGGGTGGGATCAATTTGAAGAGATAGATGATGAGTTGATCAAACGCGCCGCGAGTCATGACTCATTTTCGGTTGAAACGGTTGAACCGACCCTGTTGGTGAACCGGGTTGACCCGGTGAAATTGGAGGAAGATGGTGATCATGTAGGATTAGAGCTTACTCTTGGGTTGATGAGTCCAACATAATAGTAACAGGCTGATGACTCCCAAGAGCTCTTATTGACGGAGTCGTTTGATACCTTGACGTCGACTCATCACATCCTGATGTTGAAAAACAACATTTTGGGTTTTTTTAGTAAAGGGAAAACTAGTTTCCTTTTTTTAATGGTAATCTTTTTTGTTTGTTTTTGTTTTCTCTAGACTTTTTGTTTTTTGGGTTTTTTATTTTGGAGGCATATATACAAATAGATAAGAGATAAGAAGTGTAATTATGTAGAGATGTTGGTGATCGATCAATGTACGAAATGAAATTGTCACAATTAGTGACTAAGTGATCATTAATAATAATATAGTACTATCTAATTAACTATGACTAGTTGCAACAAATTGTGTATTTTTGAGGATTTTGCACTTATTATTATCCTTATGTTCTGAACTTGCTACTTTGTACTACTTGGTACAAAGGAAGGGACGATAAATTTTAATTTTAGTTCTTATCGTTAGAGATTGAATCTTTAGAATCACAATTCTAATAAGGCATCGATACCAAGCTACTCATTTTAATTTGTCTTTATATGGTAAAATATATTTACTTCTTCTGCTTGGTTATCTCAGTAGGAAATTGAAACAATCTATAACAAAATTATAATTAACGTTGGTATTTGCTCTACGAGTTTAATGACATTCAATATTTTTGACTCATTAAGTTGAAATTTTGAATTTTATCTTTGTTTCCACCCTAATATAATTAACTAGATTTATATTTTTCTTAGATTTTGATTGGCCAAAAAAGATGAAGAACACGTGGATGCATGGAGGAAATTTTGTCAACAAATGCTATGCATGCAATGGGTAAGTAAAGTTTGGATTTTGCCAAGTTTTTGAGGAAACAAAAGTTTATGCTTTACTTTTGCCTTATTTATGGATCATAGACATGAGGAACATGCTAGACTAGCTGTTGTGGACATTTCCCCAAGAATCTAGGGGTTTCTATGCAATTAAAAATATATATTTTTTAAAAATATGTGACATAATTTGAATCAGAGTTTAAGAAAATATAAAAACTTTTGATATATGTGTTTGTTATAGATATGTTATAACATTTGTATAGTTATCAATAAATTCTTGTTAGGGTAAAATGAGAGATGACAAGGCGTGTTAATTGTCAGGAATGTTATTTTTTAGTATTAAAGTAGATTCCGAATGTAAATTTTATGAATTCTAAATTCTATGATAAACAGACTTTTAAGTGTTAAAAGGACAAATTTATTGGATTCGACCTCTAAATTGCCCTCTAATTCTCCTAATATGTGAAATAAATTAAAAAGAGAAGTGCATCTCATGTATTAATTGAAATAGAGTATAGAGAGATGATTAGTAATCCAAAATTGTAGTGGTTAGTGAAATTGTTGAAAATTATGGAGTCTTACGTTAAATTTATAGTAAATATCAAAAATATTAAATAATTTCTTTTTATCTGTTTTACTTTGGCAAACAAAATTATTAAATACGTGTTGTTGATGAAACATGACAAATATCTCATGATATTAATCGAGAGACACACAAGTTAATTTAAATATCACAATTACAAGAAAAAAAAATCTATAACTCATTCATTAGTATGATCATCTTGAAGCACGTATCTAATGACTCCATTCATTGATGCATTGTCTTTGACGTTAACTAGTTTTATGCACTAATAATGTAAAATCAGTATACTGTAAATGTATATAACTTAAATTCAAATCGTAAAAATTGCATAAAAAATATTTCCCCCAATTGTAATGCAAGTTTAAAATGGTTTTATCAAATTAATTAAATAAAAACTTAGACGGGGAGATAAAGAAAAATTAAAAATGGTGCGTGTGGTATGGTGTAAGGGGGAAAAAGTTGACTAATTCTAATATTAACATGTAACATATCCAATTATATAGCTAATAGCTTACATCACATACAACCATAGCTTATAATATTTGTTCTATATTATTATATTATTTCTATCATATTAGCTTAAAGTTTTAATTGGCAACTTATGTACTAACCAACAATTTGTGAATGTTTTCAACTCAAATGATATTTGGAAGCTTCTCAATTAAGAAAGAGTATAAAACAATGGCATTATGGATTGCTGACTTGTTGCCAAGCCTTGTTGGTTTGTCACATATAACATATATATTCCAAATCCAACTTGAAATTAAAAAAATCTACAATATTATATAATATTCTTGCAAACACTAAAGGTATATATATTTGGTATAGAGAAAAATATTTTCTCAAAAAAGTATCAAAAGTTTTTCATATTCGATTAGTTAAGATATATTTAAAAAGATTCTCTAGAGAAAACGAATATCTTTAAAAAATGATTGTTTTAGCTAGTAGGAAAAGAGAAAACAAGTTTGATAAGTTGCATTGATCAAGCTGATCATTGTCTCCTTCCTATCCCCAACACCCCACCTCCCTCCGCCCTAACCCCAATTTCCACTTCACCCCATTCACGATATTTTCCTAAATTACATATAAATATATGGTCTGAGCTAGGAAGTAGAAAGGGATTCATCCAAACATGTTTCGTCTAATAATTATATTATATGTACATGCTAAATAAATGTGTGTGTATATATATATATATATTGAATTTCTCAACTTTTTTTTCCTTATATATATTTTGATTCTCTCTTACTGGAAATTTTGATTATGTAATTGTCATTGGGAATTTTTTTTTTCGTTACACACTTATTAAACACTAGAATATAAGCAAGAACTCACTTAGTTTTCATAGAAAATGTCTTCCTTTCATACCAAACACACCCTAAGTCCTTAATTTAAAATATATTTTTCAAGTAACGATTAGTACTTTCATCTTCTAACCTCCAACAACAATTTGCAGTTTTTATGGTTGAATAAAAATCATTTGCCAGGCACAAGCTTTCTTTAAAAATTATAAGATGACAGCATGGGTGACGAAAATTGGCATGAAAGTGATTTATTAATATTAATTAATAACTAATAATATAATAATTAATTGTTAATTAAAGAGTTTGATTATTTTATTAACAAGCTGAAGTGACGATAGTATCTAGATTCATTGTGTTCAAGTTTCCATTATGCAAACATGTGGAGCCATGATTTGGTAATCCAATTATATTATTTAATATAAAAAAATTTCTTAATATTTTTTTAAAAATTTGCTTTGGCAGGTCGCCTCATAGTTTTATTAATTAATAAAATAATCACTAATATCACTGTCTTGATGCTAGCTAGTTTTTGGATATAATCAACTTTACATAATTATTAGTGGGTACCTATCATTTATTTTTTTGGAAAAATTGTCCTCAGAACTCAGAAGAAATAACAATATAATATAGATGGTAATGAAATAATTAGAATCATTTCATTGTTACCCAAAGATTCCTAATTTAAATTCTTGAAAATAGAAAAATTCTATTGGAGTACTTGGACAAAAATATATACTCCTTAAGGAGTAATATATAGCAAAAGAATCTTGAGGTTGTGGTGTACGGCTTTAATTGTGCAAAAAATATTTCTTGTATATTATTATAACTATAATGACATTTGTTGTTTGATTTGGTTGTGAATATGTCTTCTGAGCTACGTTATGATTGAGCCTAAATATATGCATATTTTATAGACTTGTGCTAAGTCTATTTATCTAAAATGTCATATACAATTTTTTTAAATAAAGTTATTAATCTCTCTTTTACTTGCTTTTATCAGTTCACCCTCTTTCACAGTTCGAGTTTTATGAGTGAATAAATTTTTGTAGAAACCAAAAAATATTTTACTCCGTTGATGAATCTATCCAAACAAATTCAAATTAATCAGTCAAGTCATTATATTTCGAATATCAGAAACCTAAACAAAAAAAGTTCATATTATTTCTTGTATCTAATAACAAAAACACATCAGCTCTAGCACTAAAATACATCATGGAGGGTTAATATACTTTAATCAATATTATAGTCAATATATAGGGAGTCGTGCGTGGGCTGTTTTTCACATAAATGGTAGAACATTAACAAAATACACATAAAATGGCATCATATAAATTAGGAAATTATTTTTTTATGTAAAAATAAAAGTTAATATACAATTTTAACAATTTTATGATAAACCGTAGAATTGAGACCCTATAACTGAAAATCAAATAAAATGAAGAAATGACTGATATAATTTGATTCGATCTAATCATTTGTCGGTATTTACTCCCACTCCTAAGTTTATCATAGACACGGCTATCTTATTATTGGATCACAACTTATATTCAAATCATCCAATTTGATTGGCTTAACTAATTATTTAATCATTAGTATATATATTAAAAAGATAATACTCTTATTATATGGTCAACTAATAAAGAGTTTTCTCTTTCTTTCTTTTTCTTCTTAAATTAAAACTCTGTCAAAGTCATCAGACATGGATTCCATTTTTTTTTATGGTATATACTTGAATCTGCCTAATAGTCCACCATAGATTATATTAATAAAAAATACAACAAGAAAACTTTTACTTTTCTTCCTATTTATTATATTTACTTCACAAATATAAAAAAAATGCAAGTTGTAATTCCTTAAATAAAATATTACGTGTTAAAAGAATTATTTAATTCCATTTGTTGAATATTACGTGCAAACCGTGATTCCCGACTTGTACATTCAATTTCCTCAAAGAAAGAGTTAAACTAATTGATTAATGAGCAATTTTTTTATCCCTAATTATGGATAAATTATTGTTTTAATTTTTATGACATCGAACTAAGCATATTAAACCTGATTCTTGACTTCTACATCCAATTTTGTCAAAGAAAGAGTTAAATGAATGGGTTATTAGCATTTTGGTCGAAAGTAATTGAAAAAAAGAATCTTATTTTAGTCTCTAAGCACATTAAACATTCCATGAATTAAATTTGTGCACTTTAAATCATGTTGCTCAGATATATTCACAAATGTATCATAATTATTGTTATTTCATATTTGATAGTAGTATAGTTTTATATATAAATAGTCAAATATAACATATTTTCTATATGAAGTAATCGAACAGCACAAGGATCAAAGAAGAATTTATCAATAATTTAAGGATCAAAAGTGCTATTAACCTCTGTTTTTTCAATATTTAATTAGGAGATCCTTTGCACTAAGACTACTTTTAATCACTGATTTAAAAAATGAGGTAAATTTGTTTAGTGGGTAATAGGAAACGTAAAGTATCTTGATTAGGCTTTTGAATTAAACTAATCAAGCAATTTACTAATATAATAATATTTCAGATTGAATTTGATAGAGATTAGCAAAACGGTGAAGTTTCCCCGCATAATTAGAATAAAATAATACCATATGGATTAGACATTTCAACCCTAATTAGTCATTAGATGCTTAATTAATATTTAATAATTAGTGATAGCCATATTATGATAATTTAATGGATAAGTGCTTTATTACGATCTTGATAAGGACTTGTTTGATTATTATTAAGGGCCTTTATGAGCAGTGTTGATTCTTCACAGCATAAAAGAGTTAGTACTTTTTAAAAATAAATAGAATTGGACAATCATGGAAGAGGGTTAATTACTAGAAAACAATAATTAATATTATTAAACATAATAATTTAGGAAGTAGGTAAATAACACTTTCCAACAAAGTGATGGCATAGACAGTCATGCCAAGAGAGATTATTTTATTTTATTTTTTATGTTATGTTATTTTCTTCCTAACTATAACATAAAGGGTAAAAACAACATAACATAAAAAAATTATTTTTAAATTTTGAATGTATTGAGAAAAGTTTCAGGAAAATGGTCTCTGTGCCAGAAACGGAAAGCTCGTCCTGACAGTTGACATGATAACTTGTGATGATTCATCGGGATTTTAATGCAAAATTATGGCCTTCGATCACCAGAATTTCTTATTTGATATTGGTCCAAACTTATTTTAACAATAAGTTATGGAGTTTTACCAGGATTTGTGGTTAAATCCTCGTGATCAACTTATCATGATGTGTAGAAGGTCTCAGATATACCTTTGGCATGTATGGGATTTTCTTTCCTCTGTCTATGTCATACTTTGGATTCACTGACAGACAATTGTTGACACCCAATTTTGACCCTCCACAATATAAATTAATCATTTTGAGCTTCTCCAATTTCAAACGATTTAAAATAATTAGTTTTATAAAATTTCTAAAATTTTTTTTAATAATAATAAAAATAAAAACAAATAAATAATAATAATAATAATAATAATAATATAGTTTACAAGATTTTTAAATAGTTTGTCACTTTTCATAAATCTTAGATGATATATATGTTTTACATAATTATGTATATAATTAGTATATTTTATGATTATTCGAAATTTGTCTCAAGAAGATTTTAGTTTTATTTAAATATTTGGTTATTTAATTTAATTAATCAATAGCTTATATTTTGAGCTAATTAGTTTATAATTAAGTTAATTATTTTATTTTGTTGAAATCAAGAAGCTTATTAATTAATTTATTTTAATTCGTCTTATTTAAAATACTAGTCAAACTTGTCCTAATTAATTAAGTATGGTTACATCTATAATTTCCAATTGGCCATAATTTAAATTTATATGGCCAAAGCCTAGTCCAATTCTGACCAAGTGTATTTCATCCTCAACCCATTTAAAGGACCGAATTTTGGGCCCTTTTTCCCAATTACCAGCAGCCCATTTCTTCATTACCATTCAATATTCCTCCAGCCCAATTTCCCTTTCCCAGCCGGCCCACTCTTTCTATACACAAATAATACCCATTTCAATTCAAGAAACCCAATCCAAACATCCCCAATACATCATACCATACGTACATACACAGTACCCCACCGCCCAACTTCATCTTCCTCGCTGAAAATCAGCAATCAGCAGCAGCGACCCCACCCCATACTTGCCTTCGTCTTCTTCACGCTAAATCAACCCGGAAATTGCGTCTCTTACCTTGCCAGAACCCATACCCTGCATACCCATCACCCTCACGTCCCCTTTCCCTCATTTTAAGGGATTTTTTCAAAGCTTTTTACTGTTGTCTTGAAAAGGGGCAGATTGAATTCAAATTTGGAATTCAATATTTCACACGATTTCCCCCTAATTTCCATCTATATATTTATCTATTTTAGTCACTGTAAGGGGAGTTCTTTTTTTTTAGAAGTTGGAGTTTTCAGCAAATAAGCACTTTACACTTTAGAATTTCGCATTTAATCCTTCGATTCTAAGTTCCGATTCTCTTGGCTTGCTGTCCGTATTAAGATTTCGTGGTAGAAGAATCGCTTCTCTCAAACTCATTCGTTCCAGTCGCTGCCCTTTTAAAGGTAAACTTTCATCGTCTTATTTAAATTCTTGTATATTCTTGATATATTGATTATTTTGTTATTGTTGTTAGCTGATTACCCCGTTTTCCTTCTTATTGAGCAGTTCGATTTTTTTAATTTTTTTTTTGTAAATCTGATTCTGTTTGTTTTTAAGTATGTGAATCTCCATTTTGATCAGCTTTTATTTTGGCGTTTAAAGCGTCGGTATTGGTATGTTGTTTGCGATTTTTCTCGTATAGGAGATACTATGGTTTGAGTTTATTTGTTGTATCCTTTGTTGTGCCGAAGTTTCAATTCTTAGCTTGGATTTTAGTCACCCATTTCGTAGAATCCGTTTTGCCTCGTGTTGATTTTCACCTTCTATTCGTATTCTAGTGTACTATCTGATATGTCAGTTTAGCTTTGGGATATAGCTTCTCATTATGCACATGATTCATGTCCTAATCTTTATGTTTGATCAAATTTTATTCCATCTAATTTACATCATGATGAGAGCAATATGTGATATATGTTTGATACGATAAATATTGTAATCCATGTCGTGGTTATTTTTGTTCATGTTGGCAGTGTTTTTGGTCCATGTAGTTTCTTTATTCTGGTGTCAATTGGCATCCTTTGGTTGGTGGTTCTTTGGTTCAAAATTTCAATATTATTCAAGCATAAATCTGGCCAAGAATAAGGATGGCTATCTCTGCCCCTTTCTCATTGTCAATCTAGTTAAAAATAAAAATAAATAGCCTATCTTATCTTGTTGTTAGAGCTCTTTGTTATTCTCATCTCATATGTACAAGAGAGCCAAGTACAATTTGTATTTAAAATATATATATATATATATATATATATATATATATATATATATATATATATATATATATATATATATATATATATATATATATATATATATATATATATATATATATATATATATATATATATATATATATATATATATATATATATATATATATATATATATATATATATATATATATATATATATATATATATATATATATATATATATATATATATATATATATATATATATATATATATATATATATATATATATATATATATATATATATATATATATATATATATATATATATATATATATATATATATATATATATATATATATATATATATATATATATATATATATATATATATATATATATATATATATATATATATATATATATATATATATATATATATATATATATATATATATATATATATATATATATATATATATATATATATATATATATATATATATATATATATATATATATATATATATATATATATATATATATATATATATATATATATATATATATATATATATATATATATATATATATATATATATATATATATATATATATATATATATATATATATATATATATATATATATATATATATATATATATATATATATATATATATATATATATATATATATATATATATATATATATATATATATATATATATATATATATATATATATATATATATATATATATATATATATATATATATATATATATATATATATATATATATATATATATATATATATATATATATATATATATATATATATATATATATATATATATATATATATATATATATATATATATATATATATATATATATATATATATATATATATATATATATATGTTTTTTTATTCATAAACCAAAAATGACTCAAATAAAAACCAACTAATTTAGTTTCGTTAAAATTCTTATTACTTGTCTCTAAATCAAATATTTCAATTAAGGTCCCATTTTTCCTAAGAGATAAAATCGCTCTTTGTTTAACTATTTTCTCAAAGTTAATCTAGTAGGGTAAACAAATAAATAAATAAATACATACTTAGTTATTTTTTAAAAAAGGGTTAGTCAATCAATTCAAAAAAAAATGATTTTTCATACTTTAATTTATTAAATTGGTTTAATATATTTTAAAATAAACTAAATAAATTCTAATTAGTCTAGTTTTATTAATTTTCTAATCACTTGCATCTTAATTCAAATATTTTCATTTTAGGTCTCTTCCTCTAAAAAGATAGGATAAAATGGTTCATTCCTTAGTTATTTTTCAAAACTTAATCGAATTGTGTAAGTTATTATATATTTTTATGTTATCTTTTCAAAAAATAGTCAAATACATTTTAGTCAAGTCGCAGGTCAATCGCATGTTAGCGGGCATTTCGAATGCTTAAACCCTTCTCGAAGTGTAAATTGAACCCCGAACCCTCTTTTGGTATTTTCAAATGATTTTTTCTGTTTAATTCTTTGGAAATTATAAGTTTTCTTAATTTCTTTAAAAAATTAAGTGGCGACTCTTTCTAAGTATTTCTCAAATTGTTTTATACTTAGAACATTTCAAAAAGTGATTTTTCTAGAGATAGTCAAATTACGGCACAACAACAATTCCAAGTAGATCCTCCCTCCCCCTTGCTCCACTTCGTTTCACTCGTTTTCTCTTTCCTTCTGCCTGCAAAAAAAGTTATGAAATTGGTTTTGTTTGTGTTAGCGATCATCAAACCTGTGACATAGATAAGATTGGAGTTCATGCGGTTGGAATTCCTGAGATCACTTTTTAGCCTTGTTGCTTTCAGAATTGATTCAAATTAACTCCAAATGTCTTCAAATTTGATATACAAAGTAGAAGTTAGTATACATGTGCTATTGTACAATGGGCCTATTGGACCAATTATTCGAAGTGGTTTTGGAACTAAGATTCTTGACTCGATTTATATTATAAAGCCCATTAGAGAAGCCCATTCATTTATGGGCTTTTATACATGGATTAGGTGTTTCTTGGTAATTTGGCCCAATAAATGGCATCATTGAGCCCAATTTTGCTTATTGACATTAGCTATCCTAATTTGGCAATTTGGAAGAAACCACGAAAACTGTCAAGGCGTCAATACAATTCGACAAAAAAGCAAAGTTATTGAATTCGATCAAACATTAATGAAAATCTAGCTCCGACATTTTTTAAACCACTTTCACTAATACTTTGTCTATAGATCTTTGTCAAGGGTATAGTAGTCATTAGCCAATGTAAAATGAATTTTAAAAAACTCGTCAACCATTCAATTTATCACAAGTACAACAACAACAATTTCGTCTAATCTCACAAGTCAAATTTGATGAGAATAAAGTGTACGCAAATTTTATCCTATTTTCCATGATACAAAGATTGTTTTTCATAGATATTCCGCATTTGATTCAATCAAAATGTTTTCCAAAATAAATTTAAAAAATACAAAAATAAAGAAGTTATAATAAAAATATCAAATAAAAGAAACATAATAATAATATTTTATTGGGAAAAAGGTCTGAAATATATCCGAATTTTGACCGAAATTGCTATAACGATATCGAACTTTGGAAAGGATCTTTTACCCTTGCACTATTTAATAGTGTATTTTAAAGGTATATCTGTGTCTACGTGGACATCATAAATATTGCATCATTATAAATAGTAATGTGTCCACGCGGGCACATATATATTTTTTAAAATACACTATTAAATAGTGCAGTGGGGTAACAGGTTCTTTCCAAAGTTCGGTATTGTAACAACAATTTTGATCAAAGTTTGAATATATTTCTTTGGCCCTGCCTTACACACCTTATTTATCCTGCCTGCCGCCCTTGGAAACAGCCTTCCTTAGCTTTCGCCCTCCCACAGGAAACAGAGTTCTTTAATTTGAAGCTCCGTACTCTTGTGAAAACGGACTACACTGTCTCAACCACCCGCCTTTCCCTTCTTTTGTTTGTTCTGGACCCGAAAATGCCCGTTCGCTTGTCATTGGGGATCCCAATCTGACTTGCTCGTGGTTTATTAATGTCGGGGTTGTTTTTACTTACCTTTCTGTCTATGAAAGAAATGAGGAGAAAAGAAATTGTACTAAAAGGAAATTCTCTGCTCAAATAAGCTTTCCTGAAATGATGAAAGGCAAGAAGGAAGCTCCGTCTCCGTCCCCTCCCTTCTGTCCAAGACTCTTGAATCAGTCTCGTCTTACATTCCCTCCTCTCTGCCTAGGCGAAAGAGAGTCCCGCCTATGGTCTACTCAAAGGTTGAAGAGACAGATTGTGGGTCAGATCAATCCATTCCGTTCTTCAGGGAAGATCTATGGAATAGGAAAGCCAAAACGGATCTATCAAAACAGATCTATTCTAAGTAAATACTTGGTCGATACGAGACTCTTTCTTAGTTCAGTGGGGTTTGAAAGCAGTCTACAACGAATCAAGCAGGTTCAGTAACAACGGATAACGGTCCTCACCACTCAATGGAGAATAGAAGGATAGGCTACGACACTTCTTTTCTCACTTTCAATGGGTTCAGGTCCGATAGCCACGAAACGGAGAAGAGAAGGATAAGTTGCGCACTTTAGGCCTGTTCCAGGTCAGTCGCTCAAAGAAAGGAAAGTACGTCGTGAGCTGTAGGCAGGAAAGAGAAAATAGAGCGATTGGTAAGCTGACCCTACAAGGAATACTGTTCCCTGGGATTGGCTTTGGGCCTTTCCTGCACAGCTTAGGTGGAAGGCGAAGAAGGCCCGAGCCATCAGTGAGATACCACTCTGGAAGGGCTAGAATTCTAACCTTGTGTCAGGACCTTCTTCTTGCGTACTTGACTTATAGGCTTGACGCCCATTTCCTCTAGGCTAGTTCATTCCCGGAAAAGAAAACTAGTTGAATTAGCGAGGATCCTTAAGAAAGCGGGTGCCATTCTGTCAGCTTCGTCCCAATGGATATCTCTTCTCTCAAACAGCAACCTAAGGAATCTCTCTTTCCACATGAGGTTTGAGGGATAAGGTCTTCTGGAAACCTTTTGAAGTGGGCAAACCAAGTCAAAGAAAGAAGCAACTCTCCCAGGACCGGAGAAGCTCAATTTCAAAGGTTAGGAGTTTAGTTCTGACTAGTACTGCCGAGGAGCGATTCCTCTGAATGGCAAGTATGAGTTCAACTGCCCTTCCTTCGGAGAATGGAGTCAGGGAGTGAGGAGACAGAAAGAATATTTTCATACCTTAAACCTATAGCTATCAACAGTCCGCACCTTTAGTTTTGTCAACACTGAGAAGCGAAGAGCTCAAGGTCAGGCAAGGCAGTCTAAGAGGCTATGGAATAGTTGCCTCAAAATAAGGGGTTATATATGATTTTACATTTATAGACAACTTTACAGATTTGTTTATGGATCTTTGAGAATTTTTTTTCATTTCCCTGAGATCGTGGAGAAGACATGTCCAGTCCAATGAATTTCAATCCCTTATCTCTCGGCTCGGAAGGGCACCAACGGTCGTGTTATCATACAGGATAGCTGAGATAAAAGCTATGTTATTATGCGTGGAGCCTTTTAGAAAAGCCCTTGCTTTCTTATATTGTCTAATTGAAGTGAAGTAATGTACCTATACCCGGGAGTAGCAGAAAGAATAAAATATCTCTTGTACTGGAGAGTTTTCCCCCTAAGGCATCCAAAGGCCCTTAAAACGCGACTTCATATGCTTGTAGGGGTCTCTACTCATTTGCCTTCAATCCTGCCTTTTGAGGAAGAGGCCGCTAAGGAAGGCCTTCCAACCATAATGCCTCCATGGACGGGCGGCGTGCTCCATTCTTAGTATTGCACAGTCAGTCCCGCATGAGTAGAGGCGCGCAGGCAAGCGAATAGAAAAGTAGTCTTTCTCCGCGGCAAGCATATTCAAGTACCGAACAGCCCGAGGAGTAGGCTTCCCGATGCTGAACTCTATTCCTTAGGTTCGGAGGTTCATAGGTTCGTAGGAGGAGCCTTATGTCGTAGGCCCTTCTTTCTAAAAAGTGGAGTTTTGACTGACTCTCTGTGCCTATGTGTGAAAACGAGTATGTGAACAGAACATCTTTCAAACATCGAGATGAAATAAGCCGTGGGGCCGGCAAACGGAACTAAGAGCTGCTCAAGGCACCACCAGCCCTTGGCACAACGATCAGGTCAAGCAAAGCGATATTATTTTCAATTCATTTTTGAAGCCCTGGGTACCAAGCAATCCGTTTAGATCTATTTCAGTTGCCAATGAAATGGAATATGGGGAACTCTCCGTCTAACCCTTTTCCCTATTTTATTTTATTTTATTTTTTCACCTAAAGATCCAAACAATAAGTTGTCTTTTGTCCTCCTTTTTAAAATCCTTTTAACCTTGAGACTTTATAGTCATGTGTCCAAAAATTTATTCCAGAAGGAGAATCCCGGTCCCCTTTATGTACTTTTTTATTTTCATTTTTTGTAATAATGATATAAGTAAAAATAATAAAAGGACCATTGAAATGTCAATTTTAAGGAAAAAATGTGTGTGCATTTGAGTTACTCATCAATCATTCATCATTTGTCACATTCTTCTAAGGAAGAAAAAAACAATTTCACTTTCTACACATAAAATGGTAGGGAATTGTGAAGAAAAAAACAATTTCACTTTCTACACATAAAATGGTAGGGAATTGTAAATAGGATTGATTGAATTAAATTTGAACGGGTTAAAATAAACTTTATCTATAACTAAATAGAGTTATATTAAATAATTTATAAATCACAGGCTCAAGTTTATGGATCTTTTTGGATAAGCTTTTAAAATTTGCTAATTTCAAAAAGTATTTCTTGTAAAAAATATTTATGAAGAATTATAATTTGTATTTGGCTAATTATCAATTTGAAAATATGTTTGTAAATTGGAATGATAGAGTATTGATTTGTGTTTGGCAAAGTTTGAAAAAGTACTTATGGAGAATTTTTTATTTTTTTTCAGTTTCAATTTTTTTTGTTATCACTCAAAAAGACTTAACTTATCCTAAAAGTCTGGCCAAACACCTCAATTTTTTCAATAGGCATTTTTTAAATTTAGCTTGATCGAACAAGCTATTAATTTAAGGGAAAATTGTGCAAAATAACAAACATTTAAACCATATTAAATGTTATAGTTACTCTTTAGGAAAGTTCTAATTTACAGCTATAGTTTCACCCAATTTTTCTATTAGCCTGATTTGTATAATTCGTCTGATTTGTATAAATCCTAAATCTGTATAATTTGATTCTTGATTGTATAAATTCAAAATTTTGTATATGCTTACCCTACCTATTTGCATACGATTTATGAAAAAATATAATAAATTATCTTGTTTGTATATTGGCAAGCGAAATATACAAATGGAGCTCTGAAAAATTCTCAAATGTATAAATATAGAATTTGTATATATTTACCCTATTTGTATATTACGAAATATACAAACAAACAGAAATATACAACTGAACTATATTTATGAAGCACAATTATCGAAATTGTAGTTACAGATCCTTAATATATTTATTACATTTGCTATTTTTTGAAATTTTCTCTTGATTTAATCCATTAATTTAGGCAAATTATACTTTGCCCTAAACGAATCTAAACCTAGGGAGATTTAAATAGATAAGGAAATTGAGCTCACGTCCAAAGAAATAAAATTCGATATTCTCTCATTTCTTTATTTCCCAATAAAAAAGAATCACAACAGTGTGATGAGTTTTCTTTCTCTTCAACAGTCGGATTCAAAGGCCTATATACGGCTTTACGAAAATCTAGTAACTTTTTACTTAAATCATGTATATATACTAAATTATTTATCAAATATTTATAAATTTTTGACTATCCTCTTAGTTATTATTTCAATATTAACTTAGAGAACGTTTTAAAAATTTACGTAAATTTTAAATTCTGAATCCAACTCCGTCTTTCCTAACGATGAAAAGATGAATGGGTCCAAGTAGGCATGTTAACCACATAGACATATGAGAAAATGCCAAGTTCTATATTTAATACTAGCAGGTCCACTCTTAATCATTTTGCCGGTCAACTTCAAACTTCTACATTTTCAATCTTTTCTAAATTAATATTTCGGTTAAAAGTCACATTTTATGTTAATTATTACACATTGTTATGATTTTATATATGATTATCCAAACACTCTCTTGTAGTTAGAGATTAATGATCATTTAAAAGTATATCATAAGAACAAAGTGACACCTAGGGTTTAAAATTGTATCATTAGAGCTCCTGTGATATATGAGATGAGATAAATAAGGATATATATTACATTGCCCTAGTTATCCGAACTTCCATATGAAATAGCTATTTTCATTACTTTAGGACTTTGTTATCCCTTATTCCATCAATCAAACTCTAGATGACATAATCTCACATTTATGATTTAACTGTGGGATTAATATCATTCTTTATCTCACCAACTAAAAACCTCCTTAATGCAGAAACGATGACTGATCTAGAAATCTGAAGTTCATAAATTTTTACAATAATCTTAAGATAATAGTATACGTTAATACGTGAGTTCATATTCTAGATATATAGTACTTCCGCTATTTCAATTTATTTGTCCTAATTTTCTTTTTAGTTCGTTTAAAAAAGAATCTCTCTTTCCTCTTTTAGCAATTCTTTACTTTTCAAGACAGAAAAAGAAAAAACTTTTTTATTTTTCACGAGACATGTTTAAGATCACAAGATCAATGACATTTTGGTACATTTGACATATTTTGAGTTTATAAACCACACAATTCAAATGTCTTTTTTACTTCTTCTTTTTTATAACCGTGTCAAGTCAAAATAGGACAAACAAATTAAAACAGATGAATCATTAGTGTTTAATAACTTTATAAAACTATATATATACCAATGTTTCATATATATATATATATATATATATATGGATCTTTCTCTTCATCCAAATTAAGGAACAAGAATACAATAAGAGAAGAATTAAGAAGTAATTAAACAGCTTCAATTTCTAGATTTTTTATTCTTCTGCTTTGTCAAAAAAAAAAAATAAGAACACTTTGGAGAACCTTGATACATCCAAAAAGTCCCAATTTAAAATGACAACTTTTATAGCGTAGCTAATTTATTATGGACTATATACAAGAAAGGACTACAAGAAAGCTCTCCAAGTTTACAAGTAGTACTATTTTACAGCTAGTAAAAAAAAGTACTACAAAAAACCTGGTGGTAAAAAATTAAATTAAATTAAACTAACATTAATTATTTAACCAAAGGGTAATTAGGGGTGGTTGTTGTTACAAAATTGGTCCTTTTAACAAACCTTCCTTTCATTCTTGGCCTCTTTTCAGCATTCAATTTCCTAACTTCGTATCTTATTTTCTTCGAAAATAATCTTGTTCGTCTTTTTTCTCTGTACCTTGTAACTCTCGCTTCTCTTCCTCTATCCACTATTGTTACATTTTCGTTCATTATTCCCATGTAATTTCCCTGCAAAAATAGCAGAAAAGAATTTTTGTACAATCAGATCGACTGAAAAATAACTATCCATCATGAAACTAGTCATCCAACATTATATAAAAAATTTAAAGTTACACTTATAAGTTGATTTTTTTTTTTTAAGAAAATGAAATGTTCATTAACGTGCTCCCAAAATTGCATGAATATTTACCCTTCATTAATGTTTAAAATGATAGCATGCAAATCATTTTGTTATTCATTTTAGTACTTTGTTCTAAAATATTAAAATGTCGATGTCCAAATGAAATGACTAGAATATCTAAGATATTTTGCTCAAATATGTAATGTCCTATGATATAATATATAGTATAAGAAAATACAATATTTCCATAAAGACCTTAGTATAAATTGCATTAAATATTACTAGCATATTCCTAAAATTAAACTCAATTTCTACGAATCAAGAACACGTGGCATGAACTTTCACTTTCAAAATTTAGAAAAATGGGACCATAATATAAATTGCATTATAACTATCAAAAAATATAATGGATTATACTTTTAATTATATTCTAATCAAATCCATTAATTGCAAAACTTATAATATAAGATAAAATAATTAAATTAAAACTTACCATGCAATGTGGCCATGAGTCATTTGAGTCCAATTCTGGCCTTTCACCATTAGTCCAAGGAGACCTTTGGTCAGCCCATGCTGTTAATACACCTTCATAATCAAGATTTAATAAAATCTTCTTTTTATTTTCATCCTTCATAATTACTTCATCTTCTCCGATAATATTCATCGGCGAATCGCAATCGAATTTGAATTCAAAAGTGTCTTCATTAATATCAATATCATGATGAGTATGATTATATTGATGATCATGAGTAGTAGCAGAAATTGTTTTTCTAACGACTTCAATTTCTCCCTCATCTTCAATTTTGACTTTTTCATGACTGATCATTGAATATTCCATTGAATTTTCCTCCTTGTTACAAACCCCTAATAGACCTAATCCTTCCATATCAAATGACTCATCATCAAGTCCTTTACCTAGTAAACTCTCAACATCGGCTGCGAATTCCGCTAGCTCCATCTCCGAGGGTAACATCTCGTGAAATCTATTCAGATCGACATTACAGATATCATCCTGCAACATCATCTCTTTAGATTCGAGTTTAAATTCTGAATCAGCATCTGCTGCTGCAGTCGCGTTACTCTCCACCATCTCATGATTATTTCTTGTGGCCGAGCTGTAGAGCTGGGCCACGAAGGGATCGAGTATGGGCACTCGATATAAAAGTTGCTCCTCTTCATTCTCATCATGGGAATTTTCATCGCTTAATATCTCGGGGACGAGATGAATAGGATTCCTTTGAATGACATCTCCATCCCCCGCAGATTTACTAGCCTTCCTCCCATGCCTAGGAGTCCGCACCTTTCTAGTAAATCCGCGATGCCACGATGGGACTGACACTGATGAAATTGATAGTGGACTTTCCAAATCGGGAAAGTAATCGTCTGATGATGATGACGATGATGGTTGTTTCAGTGACGATGTTTTAAGACGAACCCTTTCGTGCCTACGCGCCAAAGGGTTCGCCGAATGAACGGAAGCGTCACAATTTTGACATAAAAATGCATCATCGGCCGGACAATACCAACGTGCCCTTTTTTTAATACAATTGTCACATGCTCTTGTTGTTTTTCCACCCATTGCACTTGCTAATTTTCTTTCAGAAACCATCGATAAATTCTGAATCCACCTCTGATACGTGTATTACTCAATGAATTTTTTTTATACTTTTGAAGAGTAGGTGGAAGAGGAAAACTAAGGGGAGATATGTTGAGTTAGATCTTTATGTATAATTGTTGAAAAAAAGCTCTAGAGGAACTCAAAAGACAGTGCTAAAAGTGCAATTATTTGAGGAACCCACAAAATGCACTTTTACAGCAAATTATAAAGTTCTTATTTTATAAAAATAAAATTGTGGGGACAATTTTTTTAGTTTTTGGTATTTTCTACAAGAAATGGGAGACTATACTTATGGGCCTACAATAAGGCCTTATCTGTATTTTAATTGGCTAATTTGTAAACATCATCCTTGATACTTGTTTTTGATTGGATGAAGTTGTAGTCAAATGGATTTCAAAGGGTCCCACTTGTGTTGAGGATGAGAATTACTTGAAAATTTGATCCAATTTCTCTATCCTAATGTCCATGTCTATTCTCTCAAGAGTTTGAAGGTGACACTTTTGTTAGATTGTCTTGCATTGAGTTTTTTTTTTCTTCAAAATATCTAGTATTTGAAATTTAGATAAAGTAATCCAAGGAGGTGTTCATTTAACTGATTAAACTAAAAATAGTCTATGAGTATATATAATATGTGAATGATCGTGTATAATTAATAAACACTCTTTGGTATATATGGATCATTCGAATTTCGAGAGTTATACTCAAGCATGGAATCTTCGAGTTTTTTGAAACAAAATTTACATAATTAAAAGCTAAGTAAAAGTAGTACAAGTCACACTAATTCATAATTCAAGATATTTTAAAAAATATACTATTAAAGAAAATTTATTTGAATCTCGAAATACGATTTGTGCCACATAAAATGATATGAAAGGAGTATAAGTTATGTATAACAAATAGAAAAAAGCAAACTATATACTTGACTGGCTATTTTTATAAAGACTGCTCGACTAATTTGAATTTACAATGTGCAAGACTCATTTAAAGGAAAAATATTTTATTAGTAGGAATTTATTTATTTTATGACATGAATCCAAAACTTCTTAGCTCTGATTAAAAATAGAGAGATATATACTTATAACTACATTATTTTGGTGGTGGTATGCTTTGAGTTATATGCTCTCTAAGATGATGATATTTGAAGTACAAGTGTAGATATTTTAAGAGGAATGTATATTTTGAGAAGAAGGTAATTAGATATTTAATATTTTTCATATTTCATATATTGATTTTTTAAATTTGGATATAATAGTACATACTTTAAAAATTATATAAAAAGTACTAATTGTTAAGTCTATTCTTTTTCATAATTGTATTCTGGAATTTACAAATTGAAACTTCATTTTGTTTCACGTTATATTTGTGACTCTATTAAATTTTGAAAAGCCAAATAATTTTTTTACTAATATAATTTTCCATTTGTTTTAAAATACCTTTTATTATAAAATGAAATTATATTATATAGTTGAAAAACTCTTTGTTGCGGTCCCCTTCTACTTTTTCCCCCCCTCTGCCCCTAAATATTTGGTCTATAAACTTAAAAAGGGAAAGTGATAATACAATTATTGTTTTTTTGAAAAAAAATTTAATAATTGCCTTTTGAAGTTTTGATGATGTTGCTAGTTTCAACAGTTACATAAAAGGTGGTTTATAATCATTGGTAATTAACTAATTATTTATAGTAATTTTGATTTCGTAGCATAAAAAATCAAATAAATAACATTTCATAATTATATAACTCATAAATTTTAAAATCTAAATAAAAGGAAGTAGTATACATTGTTATTATATATTTTTCATTCGAAGTAGTATAAATGAGTAAAAATGTTGAGTCCCGCATTGTTGAGATTAGGGGTGTGCATTCGGTTTTACACTATTCGGTTTGGATTTTTGGTTTTTGGTTTTGTAAAAGTATAATCCAATCCGATCCAAAATAAATTTGGTTTGGTTTGATTTTCCTCTATTCGGTTGGCTTTTTTCGGGTTGGTTATTCGGTTATGTCAATAATTAATAACATATATAACCAAAGTAATAATATTTAATCCCTTAAATATTCTTTCTAATATAAATCATAAAGTAAAACTTAAAACACAATACTTATAAGTATACCTATTATAGATGTAATTCAAACATAAAATATAAACGTAATCATCATGAAAGGCAATAACCAAAAAGGGACAAAAGTGGTTAACTCCAACTTAATTCTAAAAACCAATCCAAATAAAAATTCGGTTTGATTTTGTTTGGTTATTCGGTTTAATCCGAATAGTGCACACCCCTAGTTGAGATATAGAGAATTATTTGAATAATCTTCTTCTCAGAAGTTAGCTTTTAAAATTGAGTCAAATTCAAATTTTTTTTTTTTCATTTAATTATAATAAATATGAAAATTAAAAGATGAAATAGTTTTGAGAAAAAACAAAATGAAACCCATAAGTCACACCAGAAAACACTTTTTGTTGAAGAAAATTCGTGAAAATAATTTCCATCATGTCAGGCGCACATTTATCTGTTGTGTCTTCTTCAATTTATTAAGGAATTAAAAGATAAAATAATGTTTAGATAAAGGAAAAAAACGAATCTGAAAGTGGATAAATATGATGTGGAATTATATAATTATAATTCTTAATACTTGCATGAAGGGAAAAAAAAATCTCCGCAAGGATTATCGTAGATGTGAGGGTTGAGATTTTTTTGTTGTTCTTAATTAGATGTCTTGATTCTGAAGTTTTGAAAATGTAATCTTATTAAAAGCATTATTTTTAAAAATGAGCTCTGTAATATATAAATACGAATTTAATCGAATCTCAATTATCGAACTCCGAATTAAAAAAAGAAGTAAATCGATCATAGACAAGCATGTCAAAGTGTCACGGTTATGATACTGACAACTTTATTGTTCTTAACTTGTAGTATTCTCACATGCACTTTCTCTATGATGTTTATGCTCTCTAATTGTTTATCAAAGTGAGGGAAAAAAAAGGGACGTGGCAACGTGTCATGCATATGATCAAGGTAAAAAAAGGAAAATTTCAAAAATAGCTAATACTAGAAATATAATCAGGTGAAATAACTATATTTTACTTAATTACGATTCAATGTACATGTTAGAAAGAGAGAGGCAAGCGAGATTGAGAGAGAAAGAAGAGAGACAAACGAAAGAGAGCACACAAAAAGGAGAGAGGCAATGAAGGTGACAGATGTTTGGTGTCCACATTAAAATTTCTAGTAAATTCATATCGCCCATTGCATAACCGTGTTGGGGGTGACACTTTCAGCAAAAGTTTTTCATATTCAAGACTTAAACTCGAGACCTCTAGTTAAAAGTGAAGTAGTACCACTATTACACTACAACTCATGTTTGTCAAGAAAAATTGTTTTGGGTTTATAACCATTAGTAATTGTTTACACCCCCTCTATTTTATTTTACTTGGTGTTTATACCAAAAACAAATGTTTCATACTTGTTTATTTTAGTAAATCAAGAGAATGTTATTACTCCTTTTCATACTACATTTATTATTAACTAACTATATAAAGTTATAATAGACAAATTTAAATTTTCACAACATTACCACATATTTCATTTTTTTAAAAATAATTTGTGTCAAATAAACAAGGCATAAATAATATGAAACATAGTAACAATGATTTCGTCAAGTAGAAAATGAACTAAATAACATATCACAATCAACTACCTAATTCATAAACTTTAAATCAATAATCATATATTTAATTAAACTCCCTATATACTTTGAATCAAAACGTAGTAATATATTATTATTATTATTATTATTAGGAATTGTAACCTATAGTCTTTCTCTTTGCGCTCTATTTATTATGAATATGAATAGAAAATGCACGTAAATATTATCAACTCAAATGATTGCACATGCTAGCTTCTTCTTTTTTTTCACTAATAAATTTTACTACTACTTACTTAGTAGTCGTACTGTAAAAAAATATTACAAATTACAATCTAACAAAGTAAAATTGTGCGGGCGGGTTGAAGTTTGTGCGGGTTCAAACTAAACCCGCACCATAACCTCTTCGATCCCGCCCCATTGTCATCCCTAATCATCTTCAGCTTCCTCAACCTTCTGCCCGAATCCTCGAGGTCCACCTCTAGCTCTCGCTACAATTTTCCCCTTCCGGCCGCTCTTCTTCTTCTTCGCCGCTTCTTCTTTCTCGAATTTCTCCTTCTCTCTCTTCTGCAAAAAATCCGTAACAGCAATGTAGATTACTCCGACGGTTAGAATGGATAATCCGGCGAAAGCAATGACCAAAAGCGATTGAATGACGGTGGAAACTCCGTCGCCACCGGTGGATGAAACAATTTGATCGGCAGTTTCATCGAGATTCACTTCTGACAACTCTGAAATAGCGGAGATTCTCCGATTTGGGATGATTTTGGATGGAATTGGTAGATTTGGGCGGTGAATCTTGTGAGGATGGAGGTTTCTAGAGGGTGAAATTTGTGAAATTGATAGATTTTGTGGAGGAAAAAGAGGTGATTTAGGGTTAATTACAAGGAAGGAGAGAGAAATGGATGTAGAAGAAGCCATTGTCTCTCATCCAATTTGCAAAGCTAAAGGAAATGTCATCTTAATTTTTGTACTTTTAATTTCCTTCACACATCCATATGACCCTTATCTTCTCTTCCTTGGGCCCCACCACCTAGTAAATTTACGAGAATTGAAATCTTACTAACAAGGTGAAATTTTAGATGAACAATCGACTGCGCTACTTAAATTTTTAGGGAACATGTTTATTGGGTAACGACAATATATTAGTGTAGTTTGATAAGTAAAGTCCGGAAAAGGTATTGTCAACGCAATTTTATTTCTATTTTGTGAAGATAGAAAAGTTGTTTTTGATGGACTGTCGACTTAAGCTAAGCTTATCAAAATCAGTATGAAAAGATAATATAGCAGTGAAGAAGACGAGTAATAAATAATTGAGAAAAAAATAATATTTTAACAACAAACACATTATATCAAAAATGATCTTTAATGACACAATAGCTTAATTACCGCTAAATAGGTATTTTTAGCAACAATTGATTTTCTTTGTAAATGTCTCTAAAGTCTATAGCGATAATGAATCAATGACAATTAACTAATGATGGTAAAAAAATAAATATCTCTCTTTATTAATGTGTATATTTATTGTCGCTAAAAATTGCTTTTACTATAGTGACAATATGATAACCGAGCCAAATGAAATAACATGTAATAATAAAATGAAAAAATAGGGTAGTATAGGAGAGTAATACTGATCAAGGAAACTCTTTTCGAAAGAATTTCTTGCTTCTAATTTTCTTCAATAAAAAAAATATTTCTGAAATTTTAATTATTAATTGAGTGATCATACATCTCAGAAATCAACGTTACATAAAGTCACAACTCAAAAAATAAAATTTGAGTCGATAAAGATAATCAGTTTGAAATGGACAAACAATATAAATACAGGATAAAAATGAAACAACGTATAATTTAGGTTACCATAGGGGAATAAAAGATGATGGTGAATCGACTGTTATGTCCTCTTCTATATTTGTCTATGTATGTCACCAATTTGATATATTACATTATAAGATAATCATGCTTGGAAAAACAAACATGAAATCGATCGATCATTACACAAGAAAATGACTTTTGTAAAAGAAATATTTCAGAAAAAATTACTTTTATCACGCCAAATTATATTTATATATTGTATTTTCTTCAATTTAATACGAATTAAAACACAAAACAATATTGGGAAATGCAAACATAAAATCGATTAGTCATATACGAAATTGACTTTTCATGGAAAGTAACTTCAATCACATCAAATACATTATCCGTTGTGTCTTCTTCCATTAAATAATATGAGATTAAATGATAAAATCAAACAATGCTGGAAAAAAATAAATATGAATGATTTTCGACGTGTCAAACACACATTTTATCTCTCGTGCCTTATTTTGTTTAATGTTGAGTTCTACATCGGTAGGATAAAGAAGAATTTGTATTCTTTATATGGTTTTGGACTAAACTTTACTCACAAGTCAACTTTTAAGATTGAATTATGTCTAAATTCATATCATTAACAAATTAAATATGGAATTAAAAAATAATATAATGGTTTGGAGAAAAAAAAAAAGAACATGAAAGTGGATAAGTGTGATGTGTAAATTTGTCCCTCTAAATATATATAAAGTTGTAAATCTATTATAGACAAGCATGTCAAGTGTCACGGCTTTGATAATGACTTTTTTTAAAAAATTGTTATTGCTATGCTATAGAATTCTCACATGCACGGTTTTGGTTTGACTGTTAAGATATTATCCATTTTGAATTTAGCATGTATTATGAATTTGACCCTCATGAGGTACCTAATTTTCTTCTTTCATTCTGATATGAGATTTCCTAAAATATAATGTGTATTAGAGGTTTGCTTTCCGTCATGAACGTCACATACATATAATGTTTACTTTCTTTAATTAATTGTTTGTCAAAGTGAAAAATGGATAAGGCAAACACATGCAATGCCTAGCTACGATCGAAGTCAAAAGAAAAAAGTTGGAACAAATTAATTGGATTACAATTGTTCTCATGAATAGATCATAATGGGATAAGATTAAAAACTCATTTAATGAATAGATAATAATGGGATAAGTTTCTCATAATAGTAACAATATTGTCATACTCTCTATATCTCTCGGTTGTCGTACTATTTAGTTGTTGTTATTGTTCTTTACTTCGAAATGTTATATACAGGGACATAGCTACATAGTCTTTAGGGTGTCCAATGAGATACCCTTCGTCAGAAAATTATATCGTATATACAAGTAAAATGATATACAAAGTGGTTAAATAACGTATTCTAGACACTCTTAACATAATAAGATGTTGTAGCCTAGTGATTTAAGATGCCTTGAAAGAGTCAAGTCTTTAAGCGTTTGTGAGTTCAAATCTCGCTAGTAGTAGCTTTAAGCCTTTTTTTTTCTTTCAATTTTTTCATGTATATTTAAAATTTCTAGTGCTCTCATTCAAATTTTTTCATGTATATCACGTACTTTTTTTCAAATTTTTTCATGTATACTACGTAGTTTAATTTTAAAATTTCTAGTGCACTCATTCATCCAAAAGAAAAAATGTACTCGTGTTCAATTCTTGGACACCCTTCATGAAATTTCTGGTTACGCCACTGGTTATATATAATGCTTGTCACACTATGTGTCGTGATTTCTTTATTTTTCTATAGTTGCTTTGAATTACTTTCCTTTCCTTGAGTCGAGGATCTATCTGCGTACACTCTTCTCTCACCAAACCCACCAAGTAAGACTACATTGTGTTTGTTGTTATTGTTGTCATACTTTTTAGAATGAAAAAATATCTTTTATTAGAACAAAAATATCAGAGAGGATCTATATTAAGATACTTATAGGTACAATATTTTTGATTTTTTTCAAAAAAATCTGTGGAATGTAAGAACAAGTACAACTCATACATTAGTATCTTAGAAATATAAAAATTTATAGACCATGTAGCCCCTAAAAAGTGCAATTGATAAGTTACCATCATAGATTTATTTTTTCCCAATTATTATTTTTATTACAATATTTTATTTTATTTTTTAAAAATAAAATCCAAGAGCTCATGTTACATTAATGGGCCTAGTTACCCATGCTGGAAATGAGTCCAGACAATGTGGGCCCATTTTGAGAAACTCCTAGAAAAATGTGGTCCCTTTGGGACCATAATTAGTGTATGTTTTCTTGTGATGCACATGATGGGCTTTACATATGTTGCTATCTGGATGACTCAAAAAGTACTTAAACCCATATTGGAAATTAGATAAGCCCACAATGTTTTTGGATGAAAGCCCAAATTATATTCTCTTATATTTTATAATAAAAAAGAAAAACTACGTAATTAGACATACTTCACTATCATATATACTATTATTACTTATATTTTCAAAATATTACGTATTTTATTACTAATTAAGAGTTCGTACATATCTTACACTTAAATATATGTATTTTTACTACCAGATACACAAAAATAGGGAGAGAGAGGCAAGCGAGATAGGGGAGGGAGGCGAGTGTGATTCAAATGTATATGAAATACTAGATGTAAGGGAGAGGGGCGAGTGAGATGGGAGAGAGGCGAGCGAAATTCGCTATGTATATCATATACATGTGAATCCACTAGGATACAATGTATCTACAACAAATTATACCTAAATTTGACCTTATGTATCCAAGATACACTTATCTAGAGGCACCAAAATATGGTAAGACATAATATTGCAAACTAGAGTGTATCTAAGTAATTAACTCCTAAACTAGTGAGATTTATATAAGTTCCCCTAATAAAAAACTACCTTACCAAACATACATTCATATCGTTTATACTAATTCTATCTATACTTTCAAATAATTACATATTTTTTTATTAATTAGGAATTTTGTACTATATTTTAAGTTAGATACATTAAGATACATATTTTTTTTAAATTAGCCAAAAATAAATCCCTTAATTATCTGTCCACTTAATTCTCTCCATAATTTATGCATTCACTCCAAATCAACTCACTCTCTCCCTAAATTCTCTCAAATTCACTCTCTCTTCGCCCTCTCCTCTGTTTCTTCTTCGATGAATCCTAGATTAACCAATCCCCCACCGTCCTCCACCACTTAGCACTCCTGTCTCAGACGGAGAATCACCATCGCTAGCTCATTCTTCCCTTCGACTCCGGTGACGTTAACGGTAAGTCACAACCACACAACACTGTTGCTTACAACAACAAATCAAAAGGTGAAACAAATATCGTTGTGGTTAGAATGTCGGACCAGCCGTGAACGTAATAAAAAAAATTCAGTATTAGTTTGTTTGTTGTTTCTCTTACTTCGAGTCTTATTGTTACTCGAAAAAAGTAATTGTTAGTGGAAATAATAAGTGGAGATTTACGCATGTGTCTGACACATTATTAATGTATATGGCACATTATTGATGTATTTGACACATTGAGTTAAGATTACATGTATTTAGTTTTTATTAGTATACGTAATCGATTAAGTGTATATATATCTGATAAAATATATACATGCATGCATGTATTGGAGATTTACCCATGTATCTGACACATTTTTAAGTTAAGATTATATGTATCTAATTTTTATCAATCTTTTAATTAAGTTACGACAATCTTGACTTAACCTTTTAAATCACAATCTAAATCGTAGTTTGATATTATTAAGATGAAAATGTGAATCTTTTATGGATGGACTAGTACTTTTATGGTCAATGATTATTTCTATGGTTCATCTACTATAATTAGTTACTAAAGGAAATAAAAAAAGGAGAAAGTGAAAACTTAATAGAGAAATGTTTAAAACTACTTTTTATCACGTGTTCATTGTAGACTATGATATTCTTTCATGAGCTAAAACAAATTACTATCTTGCAACAAACATGTTGTACGTACAAATTGGTAGGTAAATCATACCGAAATATCTAAGAAGTTAGGAAAACAAATAATTAATGGGATAGAGACCTTACATTATTTCTATTTTACACTATTGGGACCATGGATTCCCTACACGAATTGTTAATATTACTCTTTTATTCTTCCATTTTATTTCTTGAGAGCTCCTTCACACTAACATGCTCCAATATTTCTATATGTTTTCTTTTAGCTTCCTTCCTACACTAAACAATTCAACGAAATTTAAAATATTAATAAAAAATATTTGAAGTAAATTTCCATTACTTGCCTCAGACAATCTTGGCTTCGATAATTCCAACATTAGTGACGTGGAAATGAGTTTTAACATAGCTGAAAAGATGGTGTTGATTATGTCCCTTAGTTTGGAACCTAATCCAAATGTCTTTGAGGTTCAAAGTTTGCCTCGAAATGATACCGTTTACACAGCCCGCAACGAAATAATACTTTATCCCTATATTCCCAGTCAATCGCTCTACCTCAACACATTTAAGGAAGAATCAGTTTGCTCTGGGTTCAAGTTATACATGTCTAAATTTTAAATAAAAATATCTAAAAACTTGATTTCAGAAAACATTATGCCCAATTTTTGCAAATTCCGCTAGATATGTTAGAAGTTGATTATGAAGTGACTAAACTTATAAAAGTATATACACTTTGACTATACGTTAAATAAGAGTCCCAAAATGGGTCGTGCATGTAACCCGGTAATTATTCGTTCGGCCCATTAATTAACAAAGTCCAAAATTAAAGAGGCACTTTTTACGGCCCATAGTGGCGTTTTAGCTTGTGTATCTTCGCCGTTCTCCACCGTAGCTTCATCGTCGTCGAAGAAGTAGCTGTATCTCTTAGTTACCGGTAATTTCTCTCTCCGTCAGATTGAATTTTATAATCTGTTTTACTTTTTGTATTGAAATTCTGCATATATTTTTACCTCTTTTACATCGCGTGCCGGATTTTTTTTTTGCTGGTGGTGGTTGTGGCGGCGGATAATGAGATTATAGGTTTGTTCTGTACATATTTTTAGAATTATAACTTAGTTTTTGTAGATGTGATGAAATTTAGGAATTTACTAGTATAATTAAGCTTTTCTTTTGTGTGGGAGAACTCATGAACACGAACTAATTTGTTTTTTGTTACGATTGAAACTAATATGTTCGATTAATTAGTTAATATCACTGAGTATGAGAGTGGCAAAATTTGCTTGCAATTTTGTAGAATTAGTTGTCTGAGGAACTTGATTAGCATCTGTGCTTGTGTAGGGATTTGGTAATACGAAGTTTTTGCGTTTTCCTGTATGAAATATACGGTGGAGTATTACCAGAGTCTTATCTTATTCTAATTAGCAAAATAGTAAAAAAGGTGTAGACTTGAACCGCATATTAGCTCATTCCTTGGTTGGAATCCATCATTTGAGTATAACTCCTAGTAATTACATGCTTGGACTATGTGAAAGTCTTTTCTCTAAATATCCAGAAATAGAGTTCAATTTAGTTTTCAAAATCATATCGCATGCAAAATTGTTGTCTAGGCTCTGGATCTGTGTAATTCCCACTGATTCATTTTACCAGCGAGAAGTATACAACTTAAGGTTCTATCGAAATCTTCAACAACAACAACAACAACATAATACCCAGGGTAATCCCACAAGTGAGGTTTGGGGAGGGTAGTGTGTACATAACCTTACCTCTTCCTTGTGAAGGTAGAGAGGTTGTTTCTCAGAATATAAAAACATTTAACTCTCTCTCTCTACTCGTGCACGTGCATGTGCTAGCCAGAAAGAAAAATAGTATAGTGAACTGTGGTGGATAATGGATTTTAGTGGATGAATAATTGATACTAGAAATTAGGAATCTAGGTAGTAGTTCAGTGAGTTCTCTTTAATTATAACACCGCTATTGTTTTGTCAGAATGGTTGAAATGCTGGTCTTTGCCTTGCACCCTTGCCTTTTGATCAAAGGTCAATGTTTATGAGGCAAATTCTATAAGTAGTTCTCCAGTCATGTCTTATGAAAATCTGGCATTTCTTAAGAATCATGTGTGTCGGTTTGTGTAGTGACAAATAATTAAGTGGTTGTTGACATAATTACAGAGGGTGGCATCTAAATGAATGGCTTTCTTTTACCAAGGGACCTTGACTCTACTCCATGTCACAGTACCTCAAGATTCCTATACCTGATGGCTGAACTGCTTTAATCTGCAGCACTTGCTGCTTGTTGTCCATTACGATGTAAGGACAAATACACGAGGCGGTTTGAGATACTAAGTTGCATTATTCTTGTCTGCCTTAGAAAGTTTTTTAGAAATTGTATGCATAAAATATCTAATTTTATGGAGTGACCATGAGTTCACGAACCGGTGCCTTCAAAGGTCCATGCAGGACAAAACTATGGACCTATCTACTTGTGATTTTCCATGTACCCGCTCTCATTTTTTTCTTCTATATGTGCTGGTTGTACCTTCTTTTAGAGTGATAATTGATTGACTTCAGATCCATCTTAACATATCTATTTGTGCGACACTTGTGTTATGGATATGCTGGACCTTAAAGGCTCTATGTTCATTGTTGTATGACACTGTTGGTCTTACAACCGTTCTATTGAATTTGCCTTTCACCTAGGTAGGTAGTCATTCTCTATAGTGCAACATTCCTGTAGTACTCCATTTCAACCATTCTTATTTTGTTTATGTGTTACATCTTCTTCTCTCATGTCATCCTCCTGATTGAATCTAGATATTTGAATTTTCTTCATTTAGGCATTTGAATCCGTCTAATCTCTCCTCAATCTTCTCTTCTTATGCTAGTTAGACTTGCAGCACATATGTTCTGTTTCACTTCTGTTTATCATAAAACCATTATTTTTTACATTGTGTTACATAATTCAAGCTTTTAGTTGACACACTGACTAATCTTGTGAACCAACACAATATTGTCCACAAATAATATACACCATGAGACCTTATTCTCTATTGTTTGGTAGCTCATTCATTTGTAAGGTAAAGAAGTACAGGTTTAATAGAATATTCGGTCTGAACCCACAGTTATGAGGAACTCCATTGTATTCCCTATTACTTTTTTCACACTTGTGACAATCTGCTTCTTGCATATGTCTTATGACATTTATATATTCGATATGGATTCCTTTCTTCTCTATTGCCACCAAAAGACTCTTCTTGACACTATTGTATGCCTCTCTGAGTCACTAAATTATTATGTATAGATGTTCTTTGCTTCCTATAGCTTTTCATCATTATTTTTAGTAAAAGGAAGGCATCTGTTATGGATTTACTGGGCATAAATCAATTTTTCTTGTCATGTATAGTGTTAGTAAGTCTATGCTTTATCACTCCTTTACTGTTAGGGCGTTTTTTCCTATGAGTTCTCTTTCTCTCAACTTTTTACGAACTTAATTTATTTTCTTTATTGATTCATCGTAGTTATGGCCGGTAGAAATCGTATGCCCCGTCAACCTGACAACTTCAGAGGATTCCGTGATGGGCCACCACCACGGGTTATTATGCAGCGAGGACCAGGAACCCTCCCTCCTCATCCATCAGTCCTTGAGGAGGAACTAGAGCTCCAGCATAGGGACATGCAGAGATTTATTGCTGAAAACAGACAGGTGATTGATGAGAATGTCATGCTTGAAAGGGAATTATCTTCTGTAAAAGATGATATACATAGATTAAGTCAGGTCATTCCCAAAATGCGTGCTGACAATGAGGCACAGTTACGAGAGTATATTGAAAGAGGAATGAAGTTAGAGGCTGATCTTCGATCTACGGAGCCTCTGAGGTTAGAGGTAATCCAATTGAGAGCTGAATCTCAGAAGCTAATTTCTTTACAGAAAGAGCTATCTGCCCAAGTTCAAACTCTTACTAATGATACTAATCGACTACAAACTGAGAATAAGCAACTATCAGCTATGAAGACTGATATTACTAAATTGCAGAAAGAATTGGCGGAAGCAAGGTATGAAGTTAAAACTTCCCCCCCTAAGAAAAGATGAATAAACATGAAATACTTTGTTATAATGGTCCTCCGGTGTCAAGAGCCTCATTCGTTATAATGTATGTGATGGCCAACTTGTGATAACTTCTCTTTTTGACTATTCAATTTGATGATGAAATTGTAGGAGGCAATTTGAATATGAGAAGAAAGCAAATACAGAACTGGTGGAACAAAATCAATCTATGGAGAAGAATCTCATTTCAATGGCTCGTGAAATTGAAAAGCTGCGAGCAGATAAAGTTGGACGGGGCCTTGGTAAGTTCTCTATCTCCTTTCTTATCTGATTTTATGATGTAAACTTTTGAGCCGTGGAAACAACTTAGTTTATATTTTCTCTATTTCATCTAGGTGTAGGAGCCTATGGCATGATGAATGGAAGCCCTGAGATGAGATATCCCGGTGGAGCATATGGTGATCCATACAGTGGCGGTGGTTGGGGTTCCTATGACAATCGTGGTCCTCCCAGACGTTGAGTGTTATATATATATTGTGACAGCACTTGAAGCGAAATGTAATGTGATGTTTTCTCCCCTTTTAGAAATGTAACTCTCAATTTTATGAAACAAATATGCTATGAAACCAAGATTTTCCGATTGGACCTTGGGCTTAAGAACAAATCTTTGATAACATTCATATCATTCACATCTTTCTATTCAATTATAAGCTAATGAGTTGTTATTGTGGTAGTATCGTTGCGCTGACTATAGATTGTCATATGCATGCTTCACAACTGAATGGCCTCTATGAATTGCATTGGCATAAAAGTTCCATATAGCTTACAAGAGGTAAGAGCAAAAACAGATTTAACCACAAATATTCTTCTCTGCTATTGTTGATTATATTCTCCTAGAGCTTTACTATTTCTGGGATATAAACTGGGTACTTATGGATACAATCAGACCAAGGTCCATCACTTGGAGTTTTTATTGTCTTGTTACACTTCCAAACAGCACTGTTACACTTGAATCCACTCCCAAATGCAATCTGCCATATTCTGTCACCTTTCTTCATCCTTCCCTTAGCTTCAATATAACTCAGTTCATACCACAATGATGAAGAAGACGTGTTCCCAAACCGATGCAGAGTCATTCTCGATGCCTCAACATGTTCTGCAGACAGCTGCAAGTTCTTCTGCAGTTCATCAATCACCGCTCTTCCACCAGCATGAATGCAGAAATGTTCAAACGCTTGTTTGAAGTCAGGAATATATGGTTTCAGCTTCGTGTTAAAGACCTTTCGGCCAATGAGTGACAAGAGAAACAGAAGTTGTTCTGATGGAGGAAGAACAAGTGGTCCAAGTGATGTTATATTAGACTTCAATGCCTCCCCTGCTATGGCCATTAGATCTTTTGACAAGGAAATTCCTGTTTTACCTTCTGAATCCTCAGTTTCAAATACACAATTATAAGATTTGTCGTTAGATCCTTTGTGTGTTCTCACTGTATGCAGCAACTTGTACTTGGCTCGCCGTTGATCTGCCCACCACTTGTTTGATAAAAGTATGGCTGCACCTCCCATTCTGAACAGACAATTTGGTAGGAGCATTGATCTATCTTTGCCTCTGTAGTAATTCGGCGTGATGATTTCTGTGCTGACAACCACAGCAATCGATTTGGGATGAACTTGGAGAAGATCACGAGCTAAATCAATGGAGATCAATCCAGCACTACACCCCATTCCTGAAAGATTATAGCTCTTGATGTTGTCTCTCATTTTGTACTTATTAACCACCATTGCTGATAAAGATGGCGTTGGTGAAAAAAGGCTACAATTCACTATAAGAAAGTCAATGTCTTTAGGCTTTACTTGTGTTTTCTTGAAGAGAGAATCCATGACTGAAAATATCACCATTTCAGCTTCTTCTCTTGCAGTGTCCATGCTAGGTGCAGGAGGGATATAGTGAATTGCTGGTGGCAAACATGTGTCTTCTCCTAAACCAGACCTCTCAAGAATCTTCAGTTGGAATTCAACACTCTTTGGCTCTGAACTAAGTATGATTCTTGAATGCTCCATGAAGATTGAAAAGGGGACGCGCAATGACAGAGGTGGCTTGTAACATGCATAATCGACTAGGTAAACCCCTCGAGGCCTTGACATGAAGTATAAAATGGACACGAGGATGACAACGAAAGATGAACAGACAGTTTTGGTGTAATCAAACTGTATGGAGTTCCAAAGATTGGAAATTTCCTCAGGGCCTAGTTGAATAGCTTGAACAAAAACCATAGCCATTATGGGCAACAATAGACATGTCAAGAAGTGATTCACAACATATTGGTACCCAAGTTTTGCACACTTGAGTTTAACTGATCTCTGAGCCTGAGGCATATTTGTCTTAAAGATTATGAAAGTTTTAATATTGATCAGTAGCTGGAGAGGTATAGCCTGATCTGAGAAGTGCTATTTCAGTTCGGATAGACTTTATTCAAGAATGTCACCGCCTCGGGAACATATGGATAGTGAGATGATTATAGGAGGCATTTTATAAGGCAAAAGGATCATTTCATCATAGAAATAAGTGAAGGGTAGATTGGTAGCCAACGGCCAACGCTCACTCTTCAAGTCTTGCCTGTTTTAGTATATGACATAACATTAGTTGACTAATAAAATATTATCAAGTTGTTTTGACTAAACTAAAGTTTGGTTTGGTCTTTAGGAGAATAACTTCCCATCAATAACAAAGTAGTTATCATAATTTGCTCATAATACTCAACTTAACTTTTTGTTTTTTCATCCGGTGTTAGGTACCTGTATTGGGGTGTTAAAGCGCTCCATAACAAAAACGACTTTGTAACTCAAACCTGAGACCTCTAATTAATGATGCGTACTTACCATCCCATCAAAGTCCTTGTTGATCGTAATACTTATTAATTAGGAGTACTAAATTACTCATACGTGACAAAGAAAATTACCCAAATGCCCACTATTATTGACCAAAGCAGTACGTATATGATTCAAACGTAAATATTCATGAAGTGATCGACGCAACACAACATATGTGACGTGACTGCTGTCCTTTTCATTTTTTATTTTATTTATATATAATTCATATAAAAAAAGTTATATATATATTATTTCAGTTATTTTTTTTATTGATATAAAGAAAAAATATAAAAGAATAGAAAGAAAGGAGCCAAAATTAAGTATGGAGTTGGAGAAAAATAAAGAAAAAACAAGGGAAGAAAAAGAGAAAAGAAAAAGTAATATAAGTAGAGAATTGATAAATACTTTGGATATAAGTAGAAAGAATAAATACTTTGATGGATATAAAAGTAAATAAACATTGATTGATAAATACTTTGGATATAATGAACATTGAACTACTACGTAAAAGTCTTAACTAAGTATACTTAAAAGAAGTATGTAGAAGGCCTTATTTGGAGTACTACTATGACAAAAGTAGAAAGAATTTAATCCATGACAACTTGAAGTAATTAAACCTAATTTGAAACTAGGAAGATATGCTTCATTGCCTTTTAATATAGGACCAATTAAATGGATTTTGGTGCAGCGATATGACTGCTTCACACTTAATTAGAAGTTTCAGATTTGAGCCTGAATATGGAGAAAATCCTATTGGGAGCGCCACTCCAAATGGAGCTTACTGCAGTACGCGATCCAGATTTAATTGGGGTTTCAGTGCTACATATACTCATCTTAATTATTTATGACTTAATTATGATGTATTAGAAATATTGGGTGGAGATAAATTTTTACCCTTTTTGCTATGATCTCTTTTCGTTTCTTCTTTTGTAATATTCTCTTCTCGTTTTTTCCTAGTGAAAAAAAGATTGACATCTTTTGATATTAAGAAGCTATTTTATTCTAACATTCATTTTTTACTTCTAAGAACATTCCACCTAACTTATTTATGACCACAAGATTATATAGGGATTTTCTGTATATTATGTAGTGTTTTTTTATTTTTCCTGATAAACTTTATTTTCAATAAAATAATGTCATATAAATTAATTTAGATAAAGTTATAGATTTTCTTACTAGGGTACATTCACAAAAGAAGTTATAGCTCAAACCTTGTATATGCTTGTATTAAGAAATTTATTAAACTTCAACTTATCAACTCGAATGGTTAATAAATTGTGTAGTATATAGAATTCATAAAATTCAAATACTTAATCTTAAATATGATTAATATATTTTAATCAATATTTTAGTTGATTTTCGAGTAGCTTCCAATGAGTATGATTAAAAGGAGGTCATCACCAAACAAAAACTACCATCTTTGGATTAAATTTTATTCATTTGTGTAGCCCAAGTTAAATTGTGATTTTCAAATTAAAAGCCATGCAAATGTAGGTATTTTTTTTTATGCTTTAGTGTATGATTTGACTTCACTCAATATATTATGCCTATCAACAGATTCACTACAGTTATAGCGGCGAAGTCAACCTAGAATATTCAGTCATGTGTTTTCAATATGAATACACCCAAAAATCGGCCAACCCTCATTGTCTTGGGATGCAACCTTACCCCTCGTAACTCAAATTCTTATATATATATATATATATATTGAAAATAACTGCAAGACAAAAATCGAAATCCCTTCGATCTTCATTTATTGTTGTTTACATTTGTGATATAATAATTCATTTGAACTTGAAAGTTAGGTGTACATTCAATAGTTGGCAAAGGTAGTTGATGTTTTGTTGGCTACGAAGGTATAACTTCTTGCAAAAATAATTTACTCGTACTCAATATTTATAAATTATATAAATTTATTATGAGTGAGTAATAAATTTATATATTTCCTCTCTCTTAATTCAGCACATCTCCTCGTCATCATCATACAACGACATGTTTTACCTTTTCATTGATTTTTAATTTTTGTCTTTCAAATATTTGGTCTTTAGATTTTAATTTTACCATATGTAGCAATTAAACTTATAATACTTAGTGGAGCATAAGTTTTTTAGAAACTAAAGTCATTAACTCTTAGAATGAGAACAAAGACATCATATCGAACGAAGCAATGACGCGTTGATCTAGCCGTCACCAGAGCCACAAACGACAATCTAAATTGATTCGAAATTACATTCGTAGGCCGACTGTTTTTCTAAATAGGTCAAATATTGAAAGAAAAATAGAAAAGAAAAATCAAGTACGTGAGATCAAAGAACTAGCTTATCGGATATTATGATACAAAAATATAAACTTATGCCCCTGCCAATTTTATTTTTTTAAAGTTAACTATATTATCTAAAATAATAGAGTCTCGATAGGTTAAATTTAGCATTTCTTAATACGTACATTGTCAGCTATCATGCAATTAAGTAATGTCTTAATTAAATCTGCAGAATACACATGCAATGTTTTTAAGTTTGATTGAATAATAATTAGTCTTATCAGTAATTTTCCTTTTCGAGTTTCAAGTAGTTAATTCAAATATTTTTCGTTACGTTTAGCAATAATAATAATAATATATTTAGTATATTTTCAATTTTCATAAGTGACTCTAAAAAAAGTAGTGTATATATATGGAAACTACTTACTTCCATTTTAGAAATTTTATGTTTTGATATATTCTCAACTTAAAAAATACTATTTTTCGTGAAATAATTTAAAAGAAATGTAAGAAATAAATATCCTAAGTTTAACCCCGTCGTCCCTCCCCCCCTCCCTTTTTTCTTTAACCATTAGCAAGAACTACTTATTATCCAAGTGTATGGATATAAATTTTCTTCATTTTAATTATGTTAAGGAATTAAAAAGTTTGATAGTTAGAACATATGGAGTATTTTTTTTATGTGAAGTTTTGATGTAACTTCTATTTTTTTAACATATAAAATGAGACTTCCACTATAGATATTCGAAAAAAATATAATACTTTCTAATTTTATATTCATGAAGCTCAATATTTAAGTTTAAAATGTCTTATTTGTGTAATTTTTTGTCGAGATTCGAATAAACTTATTCGTTACGTTCTAGATCCGCCTCTGTTGATCTTGATTTCTTGTATAAGGACACTTTGGTAATTAAATTAGTATGAATTTTCTTTTTTCTTATTGGTCCACATATAGTCCTTGTTAATGTATAATTGCTCATTTATTTTTCATGCTGTAGTGACAATACTAGCCTTTAATTTACAACATGGGCACCCATCTGAATTTATCGTTTTACACCTAATTTTCATTTATAGAGCTTTAAATATTTTCTGTACATGACTTAAATATTTGATATAGTATACAAGGGTATTCTAAAAGTGTGAAATACAATGCATTTCGTTATTGTTATGCGCTTAAACATAGTGTATTTCTCTATAGTGTATTTCACTATAGAAATTTTATATATGTGCGGATATACTTATTATACACTATCAACACATATATAATGTATTTCATTATTAATATGCGAGACATTATTTACACAGATATAATGTGTTTCACTATTAATATTCGAACAGATATAATATATTCCGCTACGTTTTAAAATCAATTTTTGAAAAGTATATATATGCTCATAACTCACTTTGTACTAAGTTAGCTAGATTAGGACACATGTACCACCAAAAAATGGTTATCATTATCATTCCATCTGCCAATGGCCATACCATTAAATTCTCCACTCTTTATGTAGTCTTTATATCTCCACTCTATATATTCCTCTAACTATTTGTAGTGAAACATATCATTTTTTTTCTTCATTTTTCCAAATAATCCCAAAAATGCCTGAAAATTCTCATTCAATAAAGCTAAGGTATGTCAAATTATGTTACCAATATCTAGTGAACAACATTTTAACATTTTTGTTAGTACCTATTATGGCTACAATTTTAATTCAATTTCTTCAATCAAATCCAAATGAACTTCTCAATTTTTACAACTCACTTTCCTTTACTTCAATTCACTTAGTTTGTTCATTATTCCTCATAAGTTATGTAACAACATGTTACATAATGTCACGTCCAAGAACCATATACTTAGTAGATTACGCGTGTTTTCTCCCTCCTATTACATGTCGCATCCCATTTGCATCCTTTATGGAACACGCACACCTGATTTTGTCATCTGAGCCTAAAAGTGTTCGTTTTCAAATGAAAATCCTTGAACGTTCTGGTCTTAGTGAAGAAACAGCGTTACCCCCCGCTATGCATTATATTCCACCAACTCCTACTATGGATTTGGCTAGAGAAGAAGCTGAACTAGTTATATTTTCAGCTATGGATTCACTTTTGGCGAAAACGGGGCTAAAACCTAAAGACATTGATGTCCTTGTTGTCAATTGTAGCCTCTTTTCACCAACTCCTTCACTTTCGGCTATGGTTATAAACAAGTATAGATTGAGGAGTAATATAAAGAGTTTTAATTTATCTGGAATGGGCTGTAGTGCTGGGGTAATATCCATTGATTTAGCTCGTGATATACTTCAACAATATCCTAATTCAAATGCTGTGGTTATTAGCACTGAGATTCTCACACCAAATGGCTATTTAGGTAAATGTACTCTTCAGTCATCTAGTTTATCAACAAGACCGAAATATACATTACCTATATACTTCAATTGTATATATGATATATTATACATATACATGTATATTTTGTATAAAGTATACATTATTTATACACATTTTGTAAACTAGATGACTCAAAGCTATTTGGGTTGTAGTTTTCCTATTTAATTATGTAGCAGTATTTGACTCGACACATTTTTTTTTTTTGAAAATTTTGAACTTGTGAATCTAGTAGTTTTGACTCAAGTAATTTACTAAATAAGTATAAATATTGTAAATTTTGAGTCAAACAACTCTAAATGGTCAATGAATTTGGTAATAGTCATAAAGTTAAAATTTTGGATCTGTTTCATTATTTATTGTTTTTCAATTTAGGTAAGGAGAGATCGATGTTACTTACGAATTGCCTATTCAGAATGGGAGGAGCAGCCATACTTTTGTCTAACAGAAAATCAGATCGGGCTAGGGCTAAGTACCGTTTGGTACACATAGTCAGAACACACAAAGGTGCGGATGATAAATCTTTTAGGTGTGTACAACAACAAGAAGATCCGGAAGGGAAAGTGGGCATAAATTTGTGTATAGATCTCATGCAAGTTGCAGGAGAAGCATTGAAATCTAATATTACAACAATTGGACCACTTGTTCTACCCGCTTCGGAACAACTTCTCTTCCTTCTTACCCTCATATGCCGAAAATTATTTAAGTCTAAGATGAAACCGTATATTCCGGATTTCAAATTAGCATTTGAACATTTTTGCATACACGCTGGAGGAAGGTATATTCTTCTTTACTTCTTCAAATCACTCAAATTTTATTGAAAATAAAGTAATTTTTTTTCGTAATTTCTTCCTATTTGATTTGCATAGAAAAACTAAAGCGCTTACTTAGGTAAGTACACAAATTCATCTAAAATGTACCTAATTTAATACATGTATCATAAGTTAATGGCCAAACACATACACAGCCCCTCACACTTGGCCCCATTTTTCATTTTGGCACTCCAACTTAGCCTTGTTCCATTTTAACCCTTGAACTTCATTTTTTCTGTTCCATTTTAACACGAAATACTATTTTTATGATTTCTTTATTTTATATATATTCTTCAAATGCAACTTCTTATTTTAAATCGACACGTGTCAGTTAATTTTAGTTAAAAAAAATAAAAATTAACAAAAAATAATTCTTTTTAAAAAATTAAACATTCGCGAACGAACATAAAATTTTGTCAAACAATAATATTATTTTTTGAGATTTCTCTGTATTTTTGCATGAAAATAAATTGACGAAAGTTCTTTGATTTTCTTTCTTAAACATTCAATTAAATTAAATAACACTACTTATTTATTTTTTCTTATCATCTAGGCTATCTAAATTTAACGCAAATACTCACTTTTAATTTTTAATATAAATCAATACGAATAAAAAAACTCATCTTCAATACGAGTAAAAAAGACTCTTGTTCATTGCTAATAACACTACTAAAAAATGTTAAAACTCGACTGACTTT
>NW_006238978.1:298781-356643 GCF_000226075.1 Solanum tuberosum
CCCGCGTGTCGATCTAAAATAAGAAGTTGCATTTAAAGAATATATATAAAATAAAGAAATCATAAAAATAGTATTTCGTATTAAAATGGAACAGAAAAAATGGAGTTCAAGGGTTAAAATGGAACAAGGCTAAGTTGGAGTGCCAAAATGAAAAATGAGGCCAAGTTTGAGGGGCTGTGTATGTATTTGGCCTAAGTTAATTTTAGACTCTTTTTTTATGTCATTCATATATCCTTATGTTAAATTTTGACATCTTATCGAATTTAGGACCTTTGTTTATTCAGATAGACCACGTTGAAATATGTGACTGACTCAAAAAACAAAAACTTAAGTTGTCATAAGTACACATTTTTATTTACTTACTGACACATTATCAACATATGAAATACAAATAAAGTAAATTCATGTACTTGCGACGATTTTACTTTATTTTTACACCAGGGCTGTAATAGATGAGCTACAAAACAACCTACAACTATCGGCGGAGCATGTGGAGGCCTCGAGAATGGCGCTTTACCGGTTCGGTAACACATCATCGTCGTCACTATGGTATGAGATGAGTTACATTGAAGCAAAGGGGAGAATGAAGAAAGGTAACGTTGAATTACATGATCATATCATTTAAAAATTTAAACTGTTACAATAAAAATATAGTATGATTTTGTATAAAACGTAATTATTTTACTATATATTATGTCTCGACAGGTGACAGAATTTGGCAAATTGCATTTGGGAGTGGATTTAAGTGTAATAGTGCTGTTTGGAAGTGTAATAGAACAATCAAGCTTCCAGTAGATGATCATAATCCATGGGCTGATTGCATTGATAGATATCCTGTTGATATTCCAGAAGTTGTTAGGCTCTAATTATCTTTAATTAATTCATGAATTTAGTTAATTAAGTGTGTTAATTATTTTCATTAATTTGTTTGCATGTCCTTTTCCTTTTTTCCTTAATTAGTCTAATTGTATGTTATAATATGAGAATGCGTGTTTTTTAATTTATATGAAATAAATTAAAGTTGATGCAACTATATATGCCGGACTATGTATCACATAAGTTGGATAGAAGAAGTAGTAAATATATATAAAAACAATTCTTACCCATACGAGGTATAAATAATATAATTTTTCAATTAATTGATACCGGCCTTAACACGCCGTGGACAAGAATGACTCCGTTATCTCTATATATATATATAGCTAAAAAAGAGTCCAGACTTTGGAAGTTTTTTTCTTTTAGTTCTCGTTTAATATTCGATACTCACTTTCATGAGAATTGATTTGGATTCACATTGTATTTTAGAAGCAAAATATTCCATAGAAGAGGCGGAGGTCAATTATATGTACTAATGGTATGACATAATTCTTATAATTATACATTGTTTATGTTAAGAAATTTACTTAATATATATAAGTAATTTATTCAATGCAATAAATTATTTGTCCTAAATTTAAAAATTAATAAATTTAAAATTTTCAGTTCGCCTCTACATGTCACTTCATCGATGTTGTTCTCGATTTCTCTCCTTATATAAACTTGACTATTAATTCAAGTAAATCGCAACAAGTTATGTCAACAAATGTAGAATGAAAATGTTAAAAATTAAACTAAAAAATAGAGAAAGAAATTGGATACATAAACTATCAATAATTTTGGAATAACTTTAAAAATTATTGAGAAAATAATTTATTTAGATTGCAGCAATAACTACATGGACATGCATTTATTTATTTGACCTACCTCCATCAAGTTATTTATAGAAGACATTTTTGGTTGTTTTCAATCTGATAAGTCGATCGTCCTTCAGCCAGTGATTATTTTTTATGTTTGATTTAAAATAGGTAAGTTTAGTTGATGTTTGGTGCCTTAGTCTCGAATTATTTGTCATAATTTCTAAAAATGTATATAAATTTTTCTATACAAATCAAAATTAATTAAATTTTAAAAAGAATACTGAACCCTAAATGAAAAACAAAACAAAAAACATATCAAGGTCCAATATATTTAATTGGAATTTACTCTATTAAGGGTAGGAGTATTCTAATTTATTACATATAGTCACTATTCAATGTTATAGTACTCTAGTTGGTTTCATTATATATAAAGTTGGACAAGAATTATTTTTTAAAATTATAAATATTTATGTAATTATAAAATCATATCATTCATAATAAAATAAAATAATTAAAATAGCCAGGTCAGTCTAAATGGAAGTAGACCAACATAGGAAGAAATGTGTTAAATTATTTGAATATAAAATTTTACATTTTTTTAACAGACCAAAAATAAAAATGAAGGAGACAAATAGAGTATCTTATTATCCTATACAACAACACATCTACCTGCTACATTTTTTATTGTCATAGTAACGAAGTCAGAAATTTATGTAAAAGAACTCAGAAGTACTAATAACAATTATGAATATCATCGTTGCTTCCCTAGAATTTTTTGGTATGTCAAGAAAATTCTACAACTTGTACATCAAAAACGCTTTTATATATATATGTTATTATATATAGAGATAAGTGTCAAAAACACACCTAAACTATTTTTATTTTTTTTAGTTTCTTACCTAAACTATTAGTTTAGTTGTACTCTTTCGTGGAGATTATTATTGTACTCTTTATGATATGGATATTTTAGTTGTATTTACCTTTAATTTGAATCCATTGTAACATACTGTTATAATCCATTTGAGTTTTTGGATCAAATCTAATATGAGTTAACAACAACATGTTCAATGTACATAATTCAAACCTGATATGACTAACAACATGTCCAATGTAGATATGCAGACAAACTCTTATTGAAGAGGTAATTTTCAATAGATCCTCGATTCAAGAAAAAAGACATCTCAAAGCAATCCAAAAAAGGAAGTACGGAAACATAAGAATAAAACTGATAGTAACAAAAACAACAGGTATATTTTATATAGAAGGATAATAAAATAACACACTGCTACCTAATAATCTTTTACCTAATCAATATACACAAAAACAAGTTGCAATAGAAGATTATGTAGGAGGGAAAGGAAACAAATAAAAATGCTTGTTGGGATAATCGGTCTTCTTGGACCTAAGGCAAGTCGATTCATTTAAGCAAAAATCTCTTCTTCTTTTTTTGGGTTTTTATTTAGATTTTGTCCATATTTTTTTGACAAATTTAATTGAACGCAAGTGAAAATAAGTTTACTGACAAGAACTATTAAGGTTGAAGTGTTAAATTTAAATTGTGAATGAATAGTTTTTACTTTTTGTACAAATAGAGATAAGAAAGAAACTAAGGGTGAAAAAAAGAAGAAAAAAAATAGCATATTCCTTGTAATTTTATTGCTGAAATGCAAAAGAAAGAAAAAGAACATACACTGATTTTATTCTTACTCATAAAAATAAAAAAAATTATTTTCAATAAATTTTTTACTTCAAGAAAAAAGTTTCAAAGCAATATTTTACAAATGAAAATGATAAAAAATAAAACTGAAAAAGGTAATCTTTCGGATTTAGGGGTACCCAAATTATTTATAGATTATGATAAAAAATATCTTAAGATCAAAGAAATTCTAATTATCAAAACAAAAAGGGAAAAGGGTCTAAAAATACTCCAGTTTTGAGCGAAATTGTTGTTACGATACCAAACTTTATGGAGGATCTTTTACCCCTGCACTATTTAATAGTGTATTTAAAAGGTATATATGTGTCCACCTGGACATGTTATTATTTATAATTATGCAATATATATGATGTCCACGTGGACATATATATACCTTTAAAATACACTATTAAATAGTGTAGGGGGTAAAAGGTCCTTTCCAAAGTTTGGTATCGTTACTGCAATTTCGATCAAATGTCGGATATATTTCAGACCTTTTCCCAAATAAAAACACAATTATTATTTTTATTATTTAAGAAACAAAATTTCATTTCACTAACATCATACTAATTTTAAAAAGAGAAAAGACATAAAGTCACCACTAAAGTTGTCCGGTATTTGCATAAAGACACCTTAACTTTGGAAGTGTCCTATCACCCCCACAGAGCTATTTAATATCTTTGTAAATGGGTCATTTTTACTCATTTCCTTGCTTGGGTTGTTACCACGCACATGAGACGCGTGAGACAGTGTTTTCACTGCCATTAACCAGCAATAAAGTGCCACGTGTCAGCTTTTACTATTAATTATTTAATTAATTTACATCATCTTCCCCAAATTTAAAGAGAAAAGAGTCGTTGCTAGCCCTAAAATCGATTTCAACTTTTTTTCCAGAGCAAACTCAACGTTGCTGCTCTCTCTTTGACGAATTCATTCTTTTCCATTATGTTCTTCACCCAAATTCAAAAATTCAATTACCTTTTCTTCATCTTCTTCAACTTAGAAGATTCATTTACTTCATCCATTTTAATCACTTTTTTTTCTTGTCTCTTGCTTTTCTTTGTTTCTTTTTCTTCTTTTTTTTTTTTTACAAAAAATAAATAAATGTGAACTCCATTATTCAATTGATTAGTGAGTACTATCAAACTCCATTTTAATTCTTATTTTTTGTGTGAATATAGAACTCCATTACCTTGCTTTAGAAACTTGAGAGTTAAATTGATTTTTTTAAGTGATGATTTAGTGGCGGAGATAGTGTTGTCACAGGAAAGCATCGTGGAGGCTACGTTGAAGGCAACAATGACTGCTACTTTGGAGGATTTACAACAAAGAACAAAGGATTTGAGTAATGAAGGTTGAAGAAGAAAGAGGAAAAAAATGAAAATAAAATTAATAAAAATAGAAAAAATGAAAATGAAACTAAAAATTAAAAATTAAAAGAATTTAATATGTGGCAAACAACAATTGGTGCGTGATTGCACTTCTTTTCTTGCAATTGAGGTTGGGTGAAAAGTGAGATATTTATAACACTCTTAAATTGTTCAATGGGGAAATAGGACACCCACAAAGTTAATGTGTCTTTTTGAAAATTCGAGACAACTTTAGTGGTGACTTTATGTCTTTTCTCTTTTAAAAAATGAAACTTACATTCATTCCTTGAGAAGTAAAACAATAATTTAACAATTGTTGTAACATAACAACATAGATTATATCGAAAAACTAATCACAAGGACCTAAAGCCCCTGAAAGTTTTTAAAATCAAAACTTGTACCCTCAAAACTTTCAGAATTGCTATTTCAGATCCTTTTCTCCCCTTTTTTTGGACCATAGTATTACATATATATGCTAAGATCATCCAAGACACTAAATTCACCCAACAAGTATCCATAATTATCAACAATTGAAACCCCCAATTTATGTGATATTTTCACGTCGTTACCTTCTGAAATATTCACTCAGGTCTCCTTAAATAGTTCTTCATCCGTTTCATTCTCAATTTCTTCTATGATTTTTTTCTCAATCCATTTGATGGATTCGAATATCTAGTAACACCCATTGATATTTTTTTTCCAGATTCATCAATCGAACAAGTTCTTTTATCAGATTTTTCAAAAATCTGACTTGATTTTGCATTTTAGTTATGACTAGTTTTGCAAATTCAAGCTTCTTAGACTTGTAACTTTCAGAAGCTTCATCAAAAGTGGTAAAAGTATCCAACCAAATTTTCTTTTTACAGATTGAGTGTCTGATTTCAACATCAAATTTATCATTTTTGTTCTTTCGAACATCAAAAGAAGACAATCTAACACAACTTGTGGATTAGGGTTCCCAAATTTTTTTTAGAATATGATGACAAAAATGTCTTAGAATCAAAGAAATTCTAATCATCAAAACAAAAGGACAATAAATATAAATAATAATGGAAAAACAAAATTTCATTTAACTATCACCATACTAATTTTTTTTTTTAAAAAAAAGAAATTTAATTCATTCATTAAAAAGTAAATCATTGATTTAACAATTATTGTAACATAACAACATAGATAATATCAAAAATCTAAACACAAAGACCTAAACCCCTGAAAGTTTCTAGAATTAAAATTTTACCCCCAATAGTTCTAAAATTGCTATTTTGGACCCCTTTTCCCTCATTTTTTGGACCATAAAATTACTTATCTATGCTAAGATTATCCATAGCACTAAATTCACCAACCAAATATCCATAATTATCAACAACTGGAACCCCTAACTTATGTGAAATTTTCACTTCGTTGTCCTCTGAAATTTTCACCCAGGTCCCTTCAAATAGTTCTTCATCCATTTCATTCCCAAATTCTTCTTTGATTTTTTCCTCAACTCCCTTTGATGGATTCGAATTTCCAGTAACACACATTGATGACTTCTGTTTAGATCCATCATCAGAACAAGTTTTTCTATCAGATTTTTCAGAAATTTGATCCTTTTTTGCATTTTTAGCTATCATCAATTCTTCAAACTCAACCTTCTTAGACTTGTATCTTGCAGAAGCTTCATCAACAGTGGTAAAAGTACCCAGCCAAATATTCTTCTTTTCGATTGGATGTCTGATTTCAGCACCAAATTTACCACTTTTTCGCTTTCGAACACCAACAGGATACAATCTAGCACAATTTTTGTTTGACGTTATTTTTTGGGATTTCATGATTGGAGAACTTTTTTTTAAAAAGGGGGGCGGAGGGGTAGGGCTATTTCAATAAAGAAGTGTGTAGAAAAACAAACCAAGGGATGAAAAATAAGAGTTAAATTATGAATATATATATATATAAACAAACATATTAAATAGGGTGACAAATGACAGGTTGACTAAAATTTAAACAGGGGTATAATTAATGAATCAAGACAATAAATGAGTCAAGATTCAATCTAACCTAAGTTAAAGATTTAACAAAATACATTTTATATAAAAAAAAATTAAAAATTAGTTAAATTCTCTGAGTAATTTTATTTTTTTGAGAAATTGCAACGTTTGATTTTTTTTACCGTCTACATATCCAATCTATCAATGTTCTAATTTGACAATGAATATTAAAATCTCCCAATTTGGTATAATTATCAAATTGGTACAACTTGGATGAAATGAAGGCTTGCATCCAGAATCTTGTGTGATAAGAAGGTGCTACCAAAAGCTTGAAGTCAAGTTCTACAAATCGATATTTAGACTAACAATGTTGTATAGGGTGGAGAGTTTGCTAGTCAAGAACTCTCACGTTGAGAAGTTTGAAGTTGCAGAAATAAGAATGTTGTGATGCATGTATGTGTATATTAGGATATATATGATTGAAAATAAGGATATTCGAGACAATGTGGAAGTGACTTCGGTGGAGGACATGATGAAAGAAATGAGATTTCAATAGTTCGGGAATGTGAGATGTCCTGGTGCAGAGGTGTGAGAGGTTGACGATATATGAATGTTTTAAGGAGAGGTAGAGATAGACCATAGATAAATTTGATAAAGGTGATTAGATAAGTCATGTCGCAATTTCAACTTACGTAAAGCATGAACTTCGATAGGAGGTTGTGGACAGATTAGGGTAAAGGGTTAATACCTAGAATCTAAGGGCCTTGTCTTGTCAGATGTCCATACTAGTATTTATTTGATAATATGATAACAAATATATCTTAGAATCAAAGAAATTCTAATCACCAAAACAAAAAGAGAATAATATAATTAAAATGGAGAAACAAAATTTCATTTCACTATCACTATACTGATTTTTCTTTTCAAAAAGAAATTCAATTTCATTCACTAAAAGGTAAATCATTGATTTAACAATTATTGTAACATAACAACATAGATTATATAGAAAAGCTAATCACAAAGACCTAAAGCCTCTGAAAGTTTCTAAAATTAAAATTTGAACCTCCAATAGTTCTAAAGTTGCTATTCTTGACCCTTTTTTTCTCATTTTTTGGACCATAAAATTACTTATCTATGCTAAGATTATCCATAGCACTAAATTCACCAACCAAATATCCATAGTTATCAACAACTGAAACCCCTTACTTATGTGAAATTTTCACTACGCTGCCCTTTGAAATTTTCACCCAGGTCCCCTTAAATAGTTCTTCATCCACTTCATTCCCAATTTCCTCTTTGATTGTTTTCTCAACTCCCTTTGATTGATTCGAATTTTCAGTAACACTCATTGATGACTTCTGTTTTGATCCATTACCAGAACAAGTTTTTTTTTTATCGAGAAAAGACATAAAATCACCACTGAAGTTGTTTCAAATTTTCAAGAAGACACCTTAACTTTGAGGACATCCTATCACCCCACAAAAGTATTGAATATTTTTGTAAAAGGACTATTTTGACCCATTTTCTCACTATGTTTGTGAACACGCACATGAAGCGTGAAAGTCCCTTTTTAATGCCAAAAACCAATTTAAAGCTACCACATTTAAGTTTTTTTTTTTTTGTTAATTATTTATTCCATTCAAATTCATCATCTTCCCTAACAAAAGAGTCACAGGTACCCTATGATGAACTGATGCAATCAACTCAATAAGGTAGGAATTCGTTTTAATTTTCAATCAAAAAAGCTAATTTAAAGTTGTTCGAAGTTTCAATTCTTCTTAATTTCATTTAGTTTTGAGAACCCAAAAATCAAACCAAACTCTTAAATCAGTTATTTTTTTGGGAGGATCAACATCAACCTGAGACTTGCCAGCTTCTGAACTTTGATCAGCGGCGTCATCGTCGGGGTCGCAAAATGTTTTCGAGACTTGTCCATTGAAGCTCGGGTTTTTATCAAGCTATGGTTTGAAAACAAGCCCAATCGCCAGCCACTCAAAAGACATGGCTCCAAATACCACTACTATCGATTTCAACGAATTATTCTTCGCCATTGAAACCCAAGAAACTTATCCGATATACATGCCGATAAGGATTTTAGTTTGTAGCTGAAATGATTTGCTATTGTTATTATTCTAACATTTTAATCTTCAATTCATTGTTTACTTCGCTAGTTCTCCAAGAAATTTGACCAACAAACATCAAAATTGTAGGAGATGATCTGCAACAATGCCTATGATTAAAGAAAATGATGAGAGAAACTAAGAAATGAAAAATGGAGAACAAGAGTTTTCTTTTTTGAAATGATTTGGGTCGGGTCGGGTTTGAAGAAATTAATTTAAATTAAATTAATAAAAAAAGTGAGCAGCACGTGTCTGTTCACAGTAGAGAAAATGGGTCAAATTGGTTCTTTTAGAAAGATATTCAATACTTTTGTGGGGTAATAGGACGTCATCTAAGTTAAGGTGTCTTTATGAAAATTCGGAACAACTTTAGTGGTGACTTTATGTCTTTTCTCTTGTTTTATCAGATTTTTTAGAAATCAGATTTTTTTTTGTATGTTTAGCTATGATCAATTCTTCAAACTCAAGCTTGTTAGACTTTATCTTACAGAAGCTTTATCAACAGTGATAAAAGTACCCAGCCAAATATTCTTCTTGTCGATTGGGTGTTTGATTTCAGCACCAAATTTACCATTTTTTCTCTTCCAAACACCAACAGGATACAATCTAGCAAGATTTTTGTTTGATGTTATTTTTTGGGATTCCGTTATTGGAAAAAAATATTTAAAAAGGGGGTGGAGCGGAGGAGTAGGGCTATTTCAATAAAGAGGTGTGTAGAAAAACAAATCAAGAGATGAAAAATAAGAGCTAAATTATGAATATATATAAAACAAACATATTAGGTAGGATGACAATCGGCAGGTTGACTAAAATTTAAACGGGGGCATAATTAATGAATCAAGATAATAAATGAGTCAAGATCCAATCTAATCTAAGTTAAAGATTTAACAAAACACATTTTATATAAAATAATTTTAAAATATAGTTAAATTCTCCGGGTAATTTTTTATTTGAGAAATTGTAGCGTTTGATTTTTTTTACCGTCTACATATCCAATCTATGAATGTCCTAATTTTACAATGAACATTAAAATCTCCCAATTTGGTATCAAATTAGTACAAGTTGGATGAAATGAAGGCTTGTATCCAGAATCTTGTGTGATAAGAAGGTGCTACAAAAGTTTGAAGTCACATTCTACAAAGTGATACTTAGACTAACTATGTTGTATAGGGTGAAGAGTTTGCCAGTCAAGAACTCTCACGTTGAGAAGTTTAAAGTTGTAGAAATAAGGATGTCATGATGCATGTAAGTGTATATTAGGAGATATATGATTGAAAATAAGGATATTCGAGAAAATATGGAAGTGACTTCGGTGGAGGACATAATAAAAGAAATGAGATTTCAATAGTTCAGGCATATGAATATGGGATGTCCAGATGTCCTAGTGCGGAGGTGTGACAGACAGACTATATATGATTGATTTAAAGAGAGGTAGAGACAGACCAAAGATAAATTTGATAAAGGTGATTAGATAAGTCATGTCGCAATTTCAACTCACGTAAAACATGAGTTTCGATAGGAGGTTGTGGAAAAATTAGGGTAGACAGTTAATACCTTGAAGCTAAAGGTCTTGTCTTGTCATATGTTCATACTAGTATTTATTTTATAATATGATAACAAAAATATCTCAGAATCAAGGAAATTCTAATAACCAAAACAAAAAGACAATCATATAAATAAAATGGAGAGACAAAATTTCATTTCACTATCACCATATTGATTTTTTCTTTTCAAAAAGAAATTTAATTTCATTCATTAAAAAGTAAATCATTGATTTAAAAATTATTGTAACATAACAACATAGATTATATCGAAAAGCTAATCACAAAGACCTAAAGCCACTGAAAGTTTCTAAAATTAAAAGTTGAACCCCTTATAGTTCTAAAATGTCTATTCTGGACCCCTTTTCCCTCATTTTGGACCATAAAATTACTTATCTATGCTAAGATCATCCATAACACTAAATTCACCAACCAAATATCCATAGTTATTAACAACTAGAACCCCTAACTTATGTGAAATTTTCACCCAGGTCCCCTTAAATAGTTCTTCATCCGCTTCATTCCCAATTTCTTCTTTGATTTCCCCCCCGCCCCCCCCAACTCCTTTAGATGGATTCAAATTTCCAGTAACACCCATTGATGACTTCTGTTTAGATCCATCACCAAAACAAGTTTTTTTTATCAAATTTTTCAGAAATCTAATCCTTTTTTTGTACTTTTAGCTATGATCAATTCTTCAAACTCAAGCTTCTTAGACCTGTATCATGTAGAATCTTCATCAACAGTGGTAAAAGTACCCAACCAAATATTCTTCTTGTCGATTGGGTGTCTGATTTCAGCACTAAATTTACCACTTTTTCGCTTCCGAACACCAACAAGATACAATCTTGCACGATTTTTGTTTGATGTTATTTTTTGGGATTCCATGATTGGAGAGGCTTTTTTTATAAAAAAAAAAAAAGGGGGGGAGGGCTATTTCAATAAAGAAGTGTGTAGAAAAGCAAATCAAGAGATGAAATGAGAGCTAAATTATATATATATATATATATATATAAACAAACATATTAAGTAGGGTGACAAATGGCAGGTTGACTAAAATTTAAACGGGGTCATAATCAATGAATCGAGACAATAAATGAGTCAAGATTCAATCTAACCTAGGTTAAATATTTAACAAAACACATTTTATACAATTTTAATTTTTTTAAAAAATATTAGTTAAATTCTCCGGGTAATTTTTTATTTTTTTGAGAAATTGCAACGTTTGATTTTTTTTACCGTCTACATATCTAATCTATTAATGTCCTAATTCGACAATGAACATTAAAATCTCCCAATTTGAAGAATTATCAAATTGGTGCAAGTTGGATGAAATAAAGGCTTACATCCAGAATCTTGTGTGATAAGAAGGTGCTACCAAAGCTTGAAGTCAAGTTCTACAAAGCGATACTTATACTAACTATGTTGTATAGGGTGTAGAGTTTGCCAGTCAAGAACTCTCACGTTGAGAAGTTTGAAGTTGAAGAAATAAGGATGTTATGATGCATGTTGTCACGCCTCAAATCCCATTAAGATGGATAGGCACCCGATGCCATAAAGGCCCGAGAGAACCAACATGTAACCTGTGCTTACTATGCATATAACTATGACAATCTTGTGACAAGTTCACATAGGATGCAGCGATACGAACCAACATAAGTTGACCCAAAACTTATATACAAGACTTGGCAGTTGAGGCCACAACTTGTTAAGATGCAACTGAAGCATATACATAAGTCTACAAAGCCTCTAAAAGATGGAAAACCTTAGAGTAGGTCGGGATAGACCCTGCCTTACTCTTAACTACGATACAATACCAAAATGAATCAACGAAGGACTGAGTAAAGCTTCGAATAAATCTAGAGCTCACCAAAAGTAGCTGAGTGTCGTGTGCTCCTACCGAGGAGGTTTACTAGCTGAAGAACCTGTGCCTGCAGCATGAAATACAGCATCCCCCGCGAGGGACGTCAGTACGAGAAAATGTACTGAATATGTAAGGCAATAACATATCTAAATAAAAGTTCAATTAAACCAAGTATAAATATATGTGTGCATAAATCAAAACAGAAGACCACCTTGGTTAACTCTTGTGGAATAATGTATGTTACATTCTTGTCTTTACCTTTCTATGTGTTATGATCATTATAAGGCATTTGATACGAATGACCAGCTTTGGGATGCGGTCCTCATAATAATACAAATTAGGATCGACTCATGCTAGGCTTTCGCCCCTTAGCTGCCACCCTTCTATACCAATTGGGATCAGCCCATGCTAGGCTTTCGCCCCTGAGCTGCCACCACTCTATACCAATTGGGATCGGCCCATGCTAGGCTTTCACCCCTGAGCTGCCACCCTTAATTATACAGATTGCTTCATTTAAATTCTTTAATCTTTGAGATTGTTGTTTTGGTGGTCATAATCATTTTTGATAATTAGAACTACGGACCAGTAATAAAAGACATGAAAATAATACTTCAAGGCAGTAACAATGACATAAGGAGCTATGTAACATCAATGCATTACTTGTGAGTTTAACTGACACAATTGACTTCAACTGACTAAGAGGAGGATTCACCAAACTTGTTTTTGCAAATATCATTTCTATACCAGCACATAGGAGGATAATTACACTAGTATAGAATAGTGAACGTATAATGAAGTAATTCTAAAAACTAAGGAGAGGGGGAAATAGTGTCAGCTATTTGGAGATCATACGCTGCCACTATGTTTCCTTTACTAGGAATAAAACTTAGGAAATTCACTTATTGATATTAATTGTAAGGATCAGATTTCATGCCAAAGATTATTGAATCGAATTGCCTTACATACCTTATTCTCTGACCAATATAACTATGACGATTCAGCCTCCCCTTTTAGGTGTTAATCTGTGAGTCATGATAAACTAATATTAGCAGCTATCACACCTGAGCCTCGTAAAATAGTAACTAACTTTGACGGATAATGAGCCCATACAACCCTTAAAATAATGTGCATCAGCATACCCTCCTTATCTGCCCAATACACATTATATATCATTTTCCAATATTACCCAAGCTGCACCAACAACAATACACATAAAACAACTTCAAATATTCTTTATCAAACACCAATTATTGAACTCACCACACCCTTGAGTTCTTTATGACAGCATACCCATAATTCCTCACTCAAACTCATACATATGGAGGAAGAAAATGGAGTAGTCACCTTACCTCAATTTCTGCAACTTCTCCTTATAACTTGAATTCCTCTAGAACTTCAATTTCCCTTCACACTTAAACCAAAGAAGAAGAGAAAAGTATCTTAATAATTAAGGAAAATGAGCAGTAGCTTGTGGGAACTTCTGCCTTCTACTTATAATTGAGCATGAATAACATGTTTTCTAGTCTTCCATGGGAGAATTAAGTTAAATTCATAAGTGTTTCTCTTACCTTGATTTGCATATATGAGGATTTCTTCAAGAACCCTAGAAGGAACTTTAAGGCTGTTGTTTTAATCCTTAAGAGAAAAGAGAGAGAGAGAGAGAGAGCTAGAGTGAATTGTGAATTTTGTATGTTAAAATGAGTGAAAAGATCAGCTCATATTGGGTTTATAAGGAGCCTTCTTGACCATAAAAAATAATCCTCTAGAACCTCCTTTTTTGGTCCATTTTCAGCCATTAATTGATCAAGTAGGTGATGCACCTGCTTATGTACATCAAGCAGCTCAAAAGGTCAAACTAGGTGATGCACCTACTAGCTTTCACTTGGGTTTAAATATATTGGGCCTTGGCAGATTTGGCTGCTGGGTTTAATTCCATTTGTTTATTTAACATAGTTTGGGCCTCAAGTGAGTCCATTAGCATAGGCCCAAATCTTATCCATAAACCTTGGCCTTTTTAACTAGATCCATATAACTCAAGTAGGTGATGCACCTACTTGGTTCTTTGGACTGGTCAATAAGTCAATGTAGGTGATGCACCTACTTGTCACCTACTAGCTTAGTTAAGTCAAGCAAGCAACTTACCTATTTTATTCCATTTTCTAATTATTAATCTCTTTTTCTTTAACTTATCACTCGGGCTGTTATACATGTATGTGTATATTAGGAGATATATGATTGAAAATAAGGATATTCGGGACAATGTGGACATGACTTCGGTGGAGGACATGATGCAAAAAATGAGGTTTCGATAGTTTAGACATGTGAATAGGGGATGTCCAGATGTCCCTAGTGCGGAGGTGTGAGAGGCTGACTATATATGAATGGTTTAAGGAGAGGTAGAGATGGACCAAAGATAAATTTGATAAGTCATGTCGCGATTTCAACTTACGTAAAACATGAGCTTCGATAGGAGGTTGTGGACAAATTAGGGTAGAGAGTTAATAGCTAGAAGCTAAAGGTCTTGTCTTGTCATATGTCCATACTAGTATTTATTTATTTATAATATGATAACAAAAATATCTTAAAATCAAAGAAATTCTAATCACCAAAACAAAAAGACAATAATATAATTAAAATGGAGAAACAAAATTTCATTTCACTATCACCATACTGATTTTTTCTTTTCAAAAAGAAATTTAATTTCATTCATTAAAAAGCAAATCATTGATTTAGCATTTATTGTAACATAACAACATAGATTATATCGATAAACTAATCACAAAGACCTAAAGCCTCTTAAAGTTTCTAAAATTAAAATTTGAACCCCCAATAGTTCTAAAATTGCTATTCTGGATCCCTTTTCCCTCAATTTTTTGGACCATAAAATTACTTATCTATGCTAAGATCATCCATAGCACTAAATTCACCAACCAAATATCCATAGTTATCAACAATTGGAACTCCTAACTTATGTGAAATTCACTTCGCTGCCCTTTGAAATTTTCACCTAGGTCCCCTTAAATAGTTCTTCATCCGCTTCATTCCCCATTTCTTCTTTGATTTTTTCCTTAACTGCCTTTGATGGATTCGAATTTCCAATAACACCCATTGATGACTTCTATTTAGATCCATCACCAGAACAAGTTTTTTTATTTGATTTTTCAGAAATCTTATCCTTTTTTACATTTTTAGCTATGATCAATTCTTCAAACTCTAGCTTCTTAGACTTGTATCTTGCAGAAGCTTCATCAACAGTGGTAAAAATACCCAGTCAAAGGATCTTTTTTGTCGATTGAGTGTCTGATTTCAGCAACAAATTTATCACTTTTTCGCTTCCGAACACCAACAGGATATAATCTAGCATGATTTTTGTTTGATGTTATTTTTTGGATTCCATGATTGGAGAATTTTTTTTTAGAAAAAAGGAATGCGGGTGCAGAGGTAGGGCTATTTCAATAAAGAAGTGAATAGAAAAGCAAATCAAGAGATGAAAAATGAGAGCTATATGAATATATATATATATATAAACAAACATTTTAGGTAGGGTGACAATTGGCAGGTTGACTAAAATTTAAACAGGGAATAATTAATGAGTCAAGACAATAAATGAGTCAAGATTCAATCTGACCTAAGTTAAAGATTTAACAAAACACATTTTATATAAAAAAAATTAAAAAAATAGTTAAATTCTCCGAGTAATTTTTTTTTTTGAGAAATTGCAGCGTTTGTTTTTTTTACCGTCTACATATCCAATCTATTAATGTCCTAATTTGACAATGAACATTAAAATCTCCTAATTTGGTAGAATTAACAAATTAGGTCAAGTTGGATGAAATAGAGGCTTGCATCCAGAATCTTGTGTGATAAGAAGGTGCTACCAAAGCTTGAAGTCAAGTTCTATAAAGCGATACTTAGACTAACTATGTTGTATAGGGTGGAGAGTTTGTCAGTCAAGAACTCTTACGTTGAGAAGTTTGAAATACAACTCTTGTACTATTATAGATTAGAGTATAGCAGTTGTGGAAAATATTTACACTATCAGTGTATATTACTTTATTTATTTATTTTTGTTTTTGCTCGATTTTGGGTTGGGGCCTCGATGATCTCATTTTTTGTGGCATCTCTTTATTCATACTATTGTTAATTATACTAAATATGTTTCGATTTGGGACATATCATTATAAATTATTTGCGAACATATCATTATAAATCGTCTACGCCTACGAACTAATTAACATTTTTAGAATTGAACAAATTATTATAATTCGTCCATGCCTATGAATTTTACTTGATATTTTTCACAAAAATTTACTAATGAAAGGTCACATTTTCATATTTGTCATCTAGTATTCCCTAAGAATAATAAACAAATAATATTTGTGAAGTTTACACAATTATATCGTATTAATCTTTGAAGGAGAAAGTGATTGCAACAAAAAATTTACCAATAATATGTATTTCTTTATGAATAATAAATGTTGAGGTAAGAAAAGAGTAGGTACTAAATAATTAATAATTTCTAGACAATCTTTCAAGTTGTTTATTGGTTATTAACTATGAAATACTTTTATAACCAGCTCCATTAATGATATTAATTAAAACAATATCTTAGAACTTTAAATATTATTCAATAGATGTATCCCAATTTAAAATGAAGGTGTGTTTGTGGAGGAAAGTAAAATTTTTGCTTGGTTGATCAAAATATTTTAGAGGATATTTTTTTAAAAGATAATAAGTTTTGTAAAAGTAAGAAAAATAATTTCATTATAAATTGAATATTTGTGCTTATAAAACTTAATTATCTTATACGTAATTAACAAACTTTCATTTCATTATACATCATACTAATATTGAGAAATTTAATTTTCTCACATTAATAAACTATTCATTGAGAAGTAAATTATTGATTTGACAATTGTTGTAACATAACAACATAGATTATATCGATAAGCTAATCACAAAGACCTTACGCCTCTGAAATTTGGTAAAAATAGAATTTGTACCCCCAATAGTTATAAAATTGTTATTCTGAACTAATTTACCCCTTATTTGGAGGGTATATAGTATTATACATATATACGAAGATCATCCAAAGCACTAAATTCACCCAACAAAAATCTATAATTATCAACAATTAGAACCCCCAATTTCTATGAAAACATCACTTCTCTACCCTCTAAAATATTTACCAAGTCCCCTTAAAACAATTCTTCATCAGTTTCATTCTCAATTTCTTCTTTGATTTTTTTCTCAATTTCATTTGTTGAATTGAAATTCTCAGCAACATCCATTAATTGGTTTTGTTTAGATTCATCATTCGAACAAGATTCTTGATCAGACATTTCAAAAATTTAGCCTTTTTTTTGCTAAACATATGTTTGATTCCAGCACAAAATTTCCCATTTTTTCTTTTACAAACTTCAACATGATACATTCTGACACAATTTTTTTTTGATGTTCTTTTATATGATTTCATGATCAAAGTTTTTAATGTAAAAAAAAGACTATTTCTATAGGAACAAAGTAGAAAAGAAAATTGAAATGTGAAGAAATAGAAGTTAAATTGTGAGTATATATAAGCCAATTTCTATTCATATTAGGAAAAAGATTTAACAAAAATACATCTTATTAAAGAAAAAGGAAACTAGTTAAATACTCTGAGTAAATATTTATTGAGAAATTGCAATTTTTGGTCCTCTATTTTACTATACATGAAATTTACTAATGTCCTAATTTGACAATGATTAATAAGACCTCCCATTTTGGTAGAATTATTAACTATCACCCATTAATTCTATCGAGTGAAAAAATATATATTATTCAATCACAATATGTATAGTGTAATTATAAATAAATTTCTATAATATGTGTAGAATATTTTTTGGGGGTAGATCAAATTACTATAACTCTTTCATGTCTATGAATTATTAATAAAGTAGTAATAGTCAAATTTAGAGTTCTAAAGTATCATTAATAATTTTAATTATTTAAAATATATCTAATTAAAGTTTTTTTTAAAATATGTTAGATAACATATGTCAAATAATATGAAACAAAGGGAATACAAATTCAATTTTTTTAAAAGGATCTTTCAAGTATTTTAGAGGATCTTTCAAGTTTTTTAGAGGATCTTTCAAGTTTTTTATTGCTTATTAACTAGTTCTATGCGGATATCGGATGAAAACCAAAAACTATGAAAATGCAACAAATATATGTGCCTTATACTCTGTTATATATAATTTCTTATAAGATTCACATTCAGTTGCAAACAATTATAGAGGTGTTAAATATATAATTCTTCATATATTTTTACATTGTTCTTTTACCCATTGATGAATTCGAATCCTCAAAATCACCCATTGATGATTCATTTGATAAATTCGTATTCTCAATAACATCCACTAATGATTTTGGTTCTGATTCATCACTCGAACAAGAATCTAGATAAGATTTTTCAAAAATATGATTTTCTTTTGCATTTTTAGTCATGACTAGTTCTTCAAATTCAAGCTTTTTAGACTTATAACTTTCAGAAACTGCATCAGCAAGTAACGAAAGTACCCAACAAAAGTATTTTCTTGTTAAATAGTTGTTTGATTTCAACACAAAATTTTCTATTTTTTTTCTTACAAACTCCAACAAGATACAATCTGACACAAAAATTCTTCGATATTCTCTTATAGGACTTCATGATCAAAGATTAGTAACAACAAAAATTATTTTAGTAATTAAGAATAGAGTAGAAAAAGAAAATTTTGCGAAGTGATGAAGTGAAGGCTAAATTGTGAGATTATATAATGCAATTTTCCTATTCATATTAGTAAAGGATTTAACAATAATGTTGAAATAATAAAAGAATAGTGGATCTTGTACAGCTGTCAAATTCTGTTATAACAGAATTGATAACAAGAATATTAGTTAGTTAGTAAACTAATATGTATCAGCTATAAATAGAGGTAGTTAGCTAGATATTTTCTTAATTCATTCGGTTGTAAAGGATCAGCAATTATCAATACAAAGCAATCAGTTTATTTACTCTCAAAGCTCCATCCTAGATCTTAAGGTTCATCAAATGGTGGAATTTAACATGGTATCAGAGCTCGGCTAGAAGATTAGGAGCTGGTAAATCACTGATGACGAGCTTGTAATTGAAGGTGCTGGTTCAATCACTTCTTCCTTCTGTAGAATTTTTTTTTAGTAAACTAATCTGTATCAGCTATAATAGAGGTAGTTAGCTAGATATTTTCTTAATTCATTCGGTTGTAAAGGATCAGCAATTATCAATACAAAGCAATCAGTTTATTTACTCTCAAAGCTCCATCCTAGATCTTAAGGTTCATCAAATGGTGGAGTTTAACAAATAATGCGTTTTATAAAAGGAAAAGGAAATTAGTTAATTTCTCCTAAGTAAATATTTATTGAAAAATTGCAGCGTTTTGCCCTCTATTTTACTGTCTACATATGCAATTTATTTAATATCCTAATTTGACAATGAATATTAAAATCACCCAATTTGGTAGAATTATTAAATTTCATCTAAATATCAAATGTCACCCATTAATTCTATGGTGTACACTTTTTTATACAATCAGAATATATATGTAGAGTGTAGTTATAAATAAATTTATATAATAGTCGTATATAACTTAATCCTTATTTATTTTTTCATAATATTGATATTCGTTATATGAGATCTGGTTATTCAGTACTCATGTTGCATCTCATTATTCATGTCGTTGTTTATGTCTTAGATTGCAACGAATTATAACTATAAGTCATTTAAGCGTTAATCAATAAATCTGTTGGTACAAACTAATCAATAAAATTTATGATCAAACTATAAGCACGAATGAACGAGTTATAATTATTTGTTCTAACCCATATGAATGAATTATAGTCATTTTTTGGGTTGGAACAAATAACTATAACTCGTTCATGCCTACAGATTTATTGATTATAGCGTGAAAAAGAATATTAACGTGTTTCAAGTGGTGGATAAATCTTTTTAAAAAAATCTTATATTAAATAGTTTTGTATGACCTAATAGTGATTGATATGCATGATGAGGCCAACCCCATAATAAATAACAATAACATAAACGTAGTAAGTAGTGTATTCTTGTAAAGTAAGAAGTAGAAAAATAAAATGTACGCAAATTTTAATTCTATATTTACTAGGTGATGGTTAATATAAGATTAAAAAAATTCAAAAAATAAAAAACAAATTTGAATGTAAAACAATTATGAAGTTCATTGTATTGTGTTGTATTGTATGGTTGTTACGTATTCTATTGTATCATATTGTTTTAAAAAAACACATTTAGATGGTTGTTATGTATTGTTTTATAATGTATCACATTGTATTGTATTGTGTTGTATTGTATCGTAATGTATTATTTTTATGAATATAATGTTTGAATAGATTGTATTGTTCTCCGTCGTTATATAATGTCACACATTCATAATTTGAATAATAAACCTACAAGAAAAGCATGGTACAATATGATACAACTATTATAAGAATGTACGATAAAAGATGAAATATGATTATTAAATAATAAATAAAGACAAAATAAGAAAAAAATATTAAGGTAACGACACGATCACACTAAATCGGTCATTACAAAAAATGAATTTTTTCATCGTTATCTTAATATGATACAATAGAATTTAGGTAACCATCAAAACAAATATTGTATTTAAACTAACAATACAATACAACGGATAACAACCATCCAAACAAGATGTTAAACAACCATTGAACGTTATATATATATATATTATTATTATTATTATTATTATTATTATTACTTTTAATAAAAAGTATCCAACTAATCATTTTTAAATAAGATAAATTTATTTTTAAAAACTCTTTTAAGAAACGTTTTCTTAAAAATTATATCAAGTCAATATAAATCAAATAAAATAAACTGAAAAAACACTTTTCACTATACTGTATTGAATGTTTATATTCATCAAAACTTATTTAGGTAATACTTTTTCCGTTCCAATTTCATCATAACATGTTACTAAAATTTATGATCAAACGAGAACTAAGTATATACTTAAACTTAGGAAAACTCCAAAAGGAGTATTTCATCAAGAAGTCTATCATTAACAATTGCTACATCAATACTGAGAAATTCTAAAAACAGAGCTTGTAAAATCAAAATTGTTACTCTTAACAAAACAATTTTTTTTAATCAATATTACTTTACATAAATGTAAGATCATCCAAAACGCTAAATTCACCCAACAAAAATCCATAATTATCGATAACTGGAACCCCCAAATTATTTGAAAACATTACTTCTTTACCCTCTGAAATTTTCACCCAAGTCCCCTTAAACAGTTCTTCATCACTTTCTTCCCCTGCAAAAAGATTGCTTTTTTCTTCGACCCCATTTGATGAAATCAAATTCGAATTTGAATTCTCAGAATCACCCATTAACGATTCTTGTTTTTCCTCTGCAAAAAGATCAATTTTTTCCTCAACCCCATTTGATGAATTCGTATTCTCAGCAACACCCATTAATGATTCTTGAACAGATTTTTCAAATTTCTGTCTCTTTTTTGCTTCTTTAGCCATGACTAGTTCTTCAAACTGAAGCTTCTTCGACTTGTAACTTTCGAAAGCTTCATCAGCAGTAACGAAAGTACCCAACCAAACCATTTTCTTGTTAAATGGGTGTTTGATTTCAGCGCAAAATTTCCCATTTTTTCTCTTACGAACACCAACAGGATACAATCTGACGTAAGAATTCTTCGATATTTTTTTATTAGACTTCATGATCAAAGATTTGAGAGGGAAAAAAAGAAATTATTTCATTAACTAAAAACAGAGTAGAGAAAAGAAAATTTTGAGATGTGATAAAATGGAGGTTAAATTGTGGATATATATAATGAAGTTTTCTTATTCATTTTAGGAAAAAAAATTGAATAAAAACACGTGTTTTTTTTTATAAAATAATTGGAAACTTTTGGTCCTAATTTTATTTGGAAAAGAATTTAACAAAACGAGTCTTATTTTTTCAAAAAAGGAAAAATAGTTAAGTATTTATTCAAAAATTGCAAGATTAGTCCCTCTACTTTACATTTATTATTTCTTAATATCCTTTATTTGACATTGAATATTAAAAAAAATTCCTAATTTGGTAAATGATACCCAATTAATTTTGACGTGTATATATTTTTATCTCATGAATTTATGTATTATTCACCGTTGTATAATTTTTTTTAATTGATTATAAATAAATGTCTATAATAAGCATCTATTATTTTGACTTCTTGATTAATTTGTATTTGAATCGTGAATATACATAAAACAAGAAGGGAAAATCATTTAAAACATGGCCCTTCATAATTAAGTATTATAAAGTATAAATTATATATTAAGAGAATCTTTCAAGTTTTCTAAGGGCCATTAAACAGTATCTTGGAGCTTTAAATGTTTTTTCAATATATGTAGAGTAAAATCTCACTAAATTAATATAGGTGGGATTTATGAATATTATTATTTTGTATAGTTATTATTTAATCAATAAAGTAATATTTATTAAATTAAGGAGTTTTTTGAGATTCAATAAAGGCTAATTTTAATTACATCAAAATCATTCTATCTTACTAATTTATGTATCATACTTATTGAATTTACAGAAAAAAATAAATTTATCATACATAAAGTACAATGAATAATTAAATACATCAAAATCGTTGTATTCTTATTAAATTATGTATTATATTTGTTGAATTCATATACAAAATAAATTCATTCATGAACTTGAGGTCACGATTAGTGATCTCGGTTTCCGCAATAATTTGAACGTCAATAACATGTTGGATTACCCGGGTAAAAATGATACACGTTCAAAGGTCCTAAGCTTAGAAGAAATTGTGGATACCATCGGAAAAACAATGTTGATGATGAAGTTGAAGATGATACAATACATTTGAAACTAGTTACTCGTAAGAAAGCACTTATCGCATCTAGAACTCTTCACAATTTTACGGTACAGTTCGAAAAGACAACATCAGAACTTTTAACAAAAAACATAACACAATAAAATCAATTTTCACTAAATTGTCTTAGATATATTTAAACGTTTAAAGAATTATTTATTTATGATATTAAAGGGACCATATAGTTATACAGGTGTCTTCTGAAAATTTATTATCTTATCGAAATGAGCGAGTCGGTACCAGAGGAAAATATTATCTTAGAAAGTTATTAATTTACCGACTATTAATTTAATGAGATTTTACTATATCCAAATTTTATGATCAATAAAAGTAGAATGATACGTATTAACTTTAATGAGAACTCAAAACAGAGCTTTACGTATCACTATTTTTTATAATCAATAAAATAGAAAGATGTTAACTGTTGAGTGTTTTCACATCATTGATCGACATCCACTACTCATCCCAATCTCTAAGGAAGAGATCGATGATCCCAAGTTCTTTTACTCCATTCAGAAGGTCCCTTTGTTTCAAATACTTAGGTTTACCACGACGAGATCACCTCAAAGATGTCACCACGGATCGACCATAGAAGTTAGAACCTGTTCAACAAGTGAAACGCATTCTATGTACTCTTTTCAATACAAATTTACTGGTCACAAATCTTTGTTTTACCAGCAAATTAAGGTGATCAAACTTATTATGTCACAATTTGTAAGGATTTTTGTGGACTGGAGTAGAGATACCAAAAAATGCACTGTTGACATAGAACTGCAAGGATTTTTTTGAACATTACTATATGGAATAGAACAGCAGTTGGTAAACTTGGGAATGTACCTCAAACCAATAGCGGAGCCAAAATTTTCACTCAGGGGTTCAAAATATAAAAAAGTAAACACATGTTAGAAGCCAAAAGGGGTACGGATGAACCCCTAGGCCCTACTTGGCTCCGCCCCTGCCTCAAACCAGGCGTTCTTGGGTGGTACAGAAGATTCTGAGAACCAAACAATAACTACAAGCTACTGGCTATCAGGAAAGTGATATAATCAACATCAAGAAGATGTATGTCTCACTTAGAGGTGTTTTCAAATAAGTCCAATGGAGTAGATCATTAGTAACAATCCAGGCTCACCAAAACGGATCTGAAATAGTGAAATGCAATAGGGAGAGTGAAACTATTGATTCACCATCTTGGCGTTATCTTGAAAGGGATCCTACGCTGGCAAGGAATCGACAGACAATCAATGACATGGGGCAAGAAGAGCTTCATTGGGACATATGCAAATGCTAAGGGGACAAAAGCCCAGTAGGGACAATTTACAGAATGTGTTTGACAGAAGCTATGTATACCACATATGAATTGAAAGAAAGCGAAGGATATTCCGAGCTACACAGAGACTCCAACACAAGTAGTTACAAGGAAAATTGTGCAAGAAATCATTTCTATGAAGAGTAGGACATAGTAGTAGCTGATGTAATAGTTGCCAGTTTAGATTACTGTTTTGGTTGCCATGCCCTATGTTGCTCGAACTCTTCAAAAATGTCAAGAGGTGTGTGTCGGATTCGCCAAAAGTAGTGTATTTTTGGAGAATCTGACACGGGTGCAGCATCAAAAGTGAAGAGTCCGCGCAACTTAGGCCATGCCAATTCAGTCCATTTCGACTCTCTCTGTACATAGTGACTATTTGTGTCAAGATTAGATCTTCTCATGAGACCAACTAAACACCCCCACCCCCCAACCCACCCAAGTTTCAACCAAAAAATACATACAAACACACTATGTTGTTCAGACTATTCAAAAATGTCACAAGTCGTTTCGTGACATAGAAGCTTATAGACTCGTCTAGAGGAAACAATGGTAGGAAACTATTCAAAAATATCACATGTTGTTTCGTGACATGGGAGCTTATAGACTCGTACAGAGGAAACATGTGGTAGGAAGTCATGCCTTAATGCCAAAGATGAGTTTCAGCCGTTACATACCTCAATACCCAACTTTAGACTTGTAACGTCAAATTGATTCTTCTTGACACACAAATCGAGACTCCATCTCATCAACACTCTGTTCACATTACATCAAGTCCCGACAGACGACCCCGAGACATCATCCATCAAGCCCAACAAAAGTAGTGCATTTTGGAGTGTCCGAGCAACATAGCAAACACATATCAAGTATCTATACATTTAATTCGTACAAAGTAGGAATGGATCGAACAGATGGAAGATTTCATCAAAAAGAAGAGAGACCATAATAATAACAAATTCTACAAACAAAGATTCAAGAACTCAAATTTCTATTTGACGAACAAATTTCCATTGCTGCATTCAAAGTTATAACCATTACAACAAATTCCATAACACATGAACACTTATTCGTCAACTTGCAATTGCCACGGTTAATATTCACAAATTGGACCTAATCACCTAAAATTGCTGCAAGTTTCGAACATAGTATTTATGGAACTATAGTTATCTCAAGCAGAAATACTAAGATCATCCAATTTGCTAAATTCACCTAACAAGAAACCGTAATTGTCAACAACAGGAACGCCCAATTTCTGCGAAAATTTAACTTCTTTATCACCTGAAATTTGTATCCACTGCCCCATCCACATTTCGTCATCACTTTCTTCAACGCCATTCGATGAATCCGAGGTTTGTGCATCCACTTGATCACTAGAAGAAGAACCAAGTTCAGATTTTGCAGAAATACTCATTTCCACATTTGCATTTATAGCCTTATTCAATTGCTCATCAATCTCATCCACCATTAATATTGGCTCACTTGAAGAAGAACCAGGTTCAGAGTTTGCAGAAATAGCCAATTTATCTTTTGCATTTTTAGCCTTCTTCAATATATCATCTGACTCATTTGATGAATCTGTGTTTTGAGAATCATCCATTAATGGCGGACCACTCGAAGAAGAAGAACCAAGTTCAAATTTTGCAGAAATAGCCATTTTCTCTTTTGCATTTTTAGCCTTCTTCAATCTATCAACTGACTCATTTGATGAATCTGTGTTTTGAGAATCAACCATTAATGGAGGATCACTCGAAGAAGAAGACCCAAGTTCAAATTTTGCAGAAATAACCTTATCCACATTTGCATTTTTAGCCTTTTCCAACTTCTCCTGAAACTCAAGTTTCTTAGATTGATAAACCTCAGAAGCTTCTTCAGGAGTATTAAAAGTACCCAACCAAATTCTTTTCTTGCTAAATGGGTCTCTAATCTCAGTAGCAAATTTTCCAGATTTCCTCTTTCGAACCATAGGAGGCAATTTACCAGAAGATTCATCAAAACTCAAAAAGTTTCTGTTTTTTAGTGAAAAACGAGTCTTTACCTTCGTTGAATCCAAGTTCTGAGAATCCACCATTAATGGCGGATTTCCAGATTTTGCAGAAATAGCCTTTTTCTGATACTTTCTTTTTCGAACCCTAGGAGGAGGCAATTGATAAAAATCTAATGGGTTTTTGCTGTTTAGTAAAAAAGATTGAATCTTTACCTTTTTCTGAACAATCTCATGAACAATAATCTTTGGTCTTTTTTCCTGTTTTTCATCATCTGAAGATGATTCTGTAGCATCTGGGTCTGAGATTTTTACTATTATTCTCCTCTGAATTTCAATTATTTCTTGATTTTCACCAATAAAATCTTGTTTGATTTTGGATTTCATACTCAAGAAACTGAAAAAAACTGGTGATTTTTTTTTTCGGTAAGAACAGAGTATAACCAAAAAACAAAAAAATTGAGAAGAGAAGACAAATAGGTTAAGGTATAAAAGGTAGTTAAGGAATTGTTCCCTCGAAAAACTAATTTTGAGAAATTATAGCCAAAAAATAAATAAATGAGAAATTAAATGGTCATTCTTATATAATTTATGAATATTTTTAGTTTGATTAATTAATTTATAAGGTGGAAATTGAATTTTATTCGATAAAGTAAAAGTTCAGAGAATTGAGATTTTCTTGAATATTTTATTCTATAATGCACTTTTAGTTTGTTTTTATTATATAGTTTTTTGGTAAAACTATTTTAAAATTTGTATTTTTGTAGAAAGTTTAAGAACATTTCAATGATTTTTTTTCTAAAAAAAAAGTATTTATTAGTTTTATCTTTATCAATTACACTAATTCGATGTTTACCATTCTAAAATAAAAAAGATCTTGTTGATTCATTCCTAAATCTTATTGGTATCTTCTTAATTTAATAGTCTAATTAAATCAAATTTGAATAAGATTTGTAAGACAAAGACATGTGTGTATTTATTTACTTTCAAATACTCTATACGAAACAAAGTATATATTATCATTTAATTTTTCGTCATGGATATTTGTGTATCCTAATAATATACTAAAACTGTGGCCTCCCAAAAGGTAATTAGAAATGCAATAGTTTTTTTGAGCCAAGCAAAAATTGACCTTTGATTGTGTGGGTAAGGATTGTCGCTAAATGGATAAAAGTTTTACCACTAGAAGTTTTTACCACTAGTTTTTACAAAAGTACTTCTGACTTTATATCATGGTAAAACTTTTAAGGAAAAAATCTAATATATTTTAATATTTATACGTTTAATAATCTTGCTACTTTTACTTCTAAGGAATATAAAAAAATTCTAATATATTTTAATATTTATACGCAGGAGCGGCTCGATAGTGTTAAAAAAAAGACATGTGCCTTAGGTCCGAAATTTAAGGGGCCTCATTTTTAATAATAATAGGTTATAAGTTATTATTTTTAACAAATATTGAATACTATTTGTAGAAAAAGAAATTTTCACGAAAAATGAAGGAATTATTAGAAGAAATTTGACATATTTGGAGTACTATATCTCATGATAAATAATTTAAAATAAGAATGGTTATATTATCAATTGAAAATTAGAACAAATCAATTATATAAAAATTATTAACAATTTAAGTTTAAGGCCCAGTTTGATTTTTGCTTTAGGCCACTAATATACTTGAGCCGCCCCTGTATTATACGTTGTAATAATCTTGCTTACTTTTGCTAGTAAGAGAACTTTTTGCCTATACCCTATAACATATTCCTAAGAATATAATCTAACTTCTTGAATGAAGTTTCTTTAAAAGCGGTGTAACTTGAGTTAGACGATAAGTATATAATTGCAAGGAGGCTTGATGAGATCGATCCAAGAACCGGACAAAATACAAAATACAAACCCACTGTGAAATAATATTTCTAGTCAAAGACATAATTATTTAGTTATAAAATTAACAGTTGATAAACACTTGATACTTATTAATTATTTTTAGCAAGTAAAATCAAATATTAAAGTTTGAATTGTAAAGACTTAAAAGTGTAAAAAATGTATAAATAAATCAAATTAAAGATGTATAGAAAAAGATATTTATAAATTAGTTTGATCAACGATTTTGGCTAACCACTCTTTAAGCAAACGATGTTGATTAAATATGACAAAATCAGCCCATAAAAATATAATTCGCTAATTCACAAGTTTCATAGAATTCATTAACTCGACTTATTTTAATTCTCTCAATTTGGTTCATCTAAAAGTTAAATTTGAAAATTAGTTAGATGGGTTTTGGAAAGACATATAAAAAAGGAACAGAGAAATTTAGAACAAAAAAATCGAATATGAAAAAAAAAATGTATAGAAAATATAGAAAACAAAATAAACCTTATACCCTAATGACGTATTTTAAAGTCATGCGTGTTCAAAGAGCAAAGCAGATAATATCATCACTATTAAGCTGGACATGTGTCAGCCTTGTCTAGTCCGAATATCAGGACGTTGCAATTATATATATATATATATATATATTGTTACATCGAACATAAGTTCTAACTTCCGCTTATAAAAGCGACGTTCAGGATATATATTTCAAGATGGTAAACTTGTTCAATTAACAACAAGTTTTGCAGACAATAGAAAACTATAACCTGCATAAGACACCTGATGCTTATTGTTCTACAAAAATTCATCAAACTCTTATTCCAGGAAAAAAAAAACTATGTAATTCACACTGCGTTACAAAACGATGAAAGTATTAACACATGTATACATGAAATACACCATTTCACTTGCTATAGTAGGTAAATTATTCCTTTTTATCGCGATGACGCTGTCTTCAGGCTCGATTATGTATCGGGCTCGATTTCGTTCACAGTATCTACGGGAACAACCGGAATAGAGTCCCACCACTCCTGTAATCTCCTATTTCCTTTCTCATTTTGCTTGCTTTTCCCTATCTTTGATGCTGCCACAAAGCCATACGACGCCAACGCCATTAGAATGAACTTAAAAGGAACCACGGCTAAAATCACCGCAGCAACGACCAATGCTACCATTACCATATCTGCATGCTGCAATCAAAAGCGGATTCAGGATTTAAATTCAAGGGATTCCACCTTTAAGTTATTAGCACTAAATACGAACCTTAAACTCGTACATTTGAGATTATGAGTTCAGAAGTTAATATTTATTAAAATTTTAGTGATTCACGTGTATATATTGGGTTTCGTTGAACTGATAAAAGCTATTTACATGTACCACGGGCTTCAATTACCTACTAAGTTAACAAGGGACAGAAGGAGTTGAAAGCAAAAAATGCAGGGTAAAATAACGTACCTTTGGAGCTTTCGAAACCAACACTGACCAAATTTTCAGTATAGTTACATTCATCGTTTGGATCAAGTCATAGACGCTTCTCAGCCCCAGTTGCGCTGACACTATACTTTCCATTGTTGTCTGATCGGATCCAGTGTAGACGACTATCCTGTCGACCTTATCTGGTATCCTCCTTCGTCTAGCCCATATCATCGCAGCGACAATTCCCAATAAGAGAGCAGCTATTGCCTTGCCGACCCACTCGCTACAGTCACAAGCATCCGTTAGCTCGTATAGGGACTTACTAAAACAATAGAAGTTCACTGTTTGACATCGAACGTAGGCAAGTGACAAAGCGGGAATAAGGAAACTCACTTGTAAATAACAACCAACGTCGTTACCACAAGAATGGTACTGGATACCGGCCTTTCCCATGTAAAAGCATCTTGAACATATGGAACTAACTTTTTTAGTGGTTTAAGCAGACCCTAAAGAAAAATAGAACATACTTTAGCACAATTGATATGCAGCATAAAGGTATATACACATATCGAGACCTTTTCAATTAGGAATACGAGATGCACAACACTCGTAAACAGGAGTAGAGTGGCAACCTACCATAAGAACCTGGACACTATTGCCGATTCCTTCGTCTTTCAGATCCTCGACCGTAGCTTTAGCCTTTTGAATTTCTTTAGCTTCCTCCCGCGACTGATCAATAGCACTCTCCAATGACGAAACATGGTCGACTTGTACTGGCGAAGTAGGGACGTCATTGATATCTTTTTGGATTTCTTTTAATTCTACACTTGGAACAAACATTTGGGAGACATTAAGGCTCCTCAAGATCGAGCTAGCACTACACGGGTGTCTAGTGTCAACTTTCTTCAAACTCTCGGCAAGCTCTTTAAGCACGTAATCTCCCTTCGGCAATTCATCGAGCAAGTCGAAAATTAGGAAGTTTTTGGGGCCTGGAGGAGATATCCTAAGCATTTCTCTAGCTGCATGTAGCCTAATGATTCCTAGTATTGTCCTCGCGTGCATTTCCCACGACTCCAATGGTGAATCTATTTTGAACTTCCGTAAAAACCTATGCAATAGCATAATTTCCTTCACAAGAGAAAGCCAGTGGTCGCGTCTTGTTGAGCTTGTTATTTCTGGAAATTCAATGACAACCCCTTCTTGCCTAAACGGAGAACACAAGTCGATTAATAAGTTGGCCTGGAATTCGTGATTACCTCAAGTTATGTTGCTGGGACGCTTCAAAAATGCTGCCCCACCTGTTTTAGATCCTCCAAAAATGCATTACTTTTAAAGGATCCGACATGATCCCGTCAACATTTTCGAAGAGCCCGAGCAACATATTCCTGAAGTGTTTAAGATGACTATTACCCGCTTTCTCATGTCTCTAGTAAATGAAAATGCAATTTAGTCCTCGAGAAAAGACCGAAAAACTTGAATGCAATTTAGTCCTTGAGGAAAACCCGGAGAACTTGATTAACTGGTGCAAACATATTTAGAAGTCATTAAGAGTACTTACAATTCAGACGATTCATATACTATGGCTTTGTCGAAGAGAGGAGCACCCCATGGACCCGTGGCAGCTGTCTTGACACTTTGTTCACTGTCTTTCGAAAGATCGAGCTTAATAGCTTCTTTGTAAGAGAGAACACCAGATGCCTCGAAGTAGAGGGCATAGTTCGTTAGAGTCAGCCTACCTAGAAATAAGAAGTCCGTTAGAAATCCCAAGCCAGGTAACAACACAAACCACAATTAAAGGCAAGACATACCAGGCCAACTTGTGCCTCCAATGTGGCGCACTACTCTCTGCGAACTTCCAGTTCCTTCCACATGTAGTATGAACTCATCGTCCGCCATTTCCATGCCTGTTGGGGTTGTTTGTGTTTGCAAATGCTTCACACATCTAATCAATGGAACCAATCAATCAGTCAATCAACTATACCTCAACCCCAACAACACTATTTTATTATTTTTCCAAGCGAGAAACAAGAATTACTTTTCAATCTCTTTCAGAAACATGTCATAAGCGGGATAATGAAGTCGATTTTCCGTAGATGCTGTCAGTGTCTCGAAAGTAAATCGTCCATTAATAATATCGGCTACTAAATGTACAAGCGTCCCCATCCACAGGAATGCATCCTCTCCAACACCTGGTTCATTATCAACCTGTCAAATCAAACGTAAATGTACTGTAAGAATCTAAGGTATAACATGAAGATTTCGGGTACGTAGTTAGTTATTAGCTTTCCATTTTTCTTACTAGCATCTTAAGTTAGTGTGGTACAGAGAAGAAATACATATCACTTATCAGGAGGCGCGCACCAGATGAAATCCGAGTGTCTATCGAGTAGCACAATGTGACGAAAAGAAAATTTCTAGTTAAGATACAAGTTCCTTACAAGGAGTGGCATGACATCCGAGTAGAACAACGATATGTCATCTTGTTCTTGAGGCACTTTACAAGTTACTTTCCTGTCTTCTTTTTCTTTTGCCACGCACTCCTGTAATATAAAGGAAAAAACATACCACATAGCACATTTCATCAGGGGAAAAAAACACCAAAATTCTAATTGGCATCTGTAAAGGTAATAAAACCGTTCTTGTTCGCTTATGCTAAAACACAGAATCACTAATCTCCTATGTAGTACAAACATAAGTCTGATGTGACGAGTACATTAAGAGTAATTACGAGAGAAATATGGATTAAAATCTGTAATAGACATGGAAATGTAGCAGCATCTACTTAAACTCATAGAGTAATCATCCTACACTCGGGGGACAAATAAATTGCTGGCTGATCCACTCTAGACTAAGAACTTCTGAATTTAGGCCATTCTTCGAAAAGTATGCATATGAAACTAGTATACACGAAACGGATAACATCAAATCGTTAGGATTAGAACATAGCAACCGCAGAAGCTATTAGGATCAATTTTTATAATTTAAAGCTTTTAAAGTACACGATACACAAAATCAAAGCATGCAGTAAAGAGAGAGTCATTGGATTAAAAAGTATAGCAAAGGACATTAACTGAATGCCTGTCTTCATCAGCTGAACTCGGCATTTGCCATGCTAGCATCATATCAAATGTGATCCGGCTAAACGAACCATTGACTAACGTCTCCTCCAACTTACTGCATACATCAGTGAGGGCCTTAGAGCAGCAAAATTCCACTAACTTCCTTGAATAACAACCCATTTTAGGATCCCATCCATCCTCAAATTCATGCACTAATTCATCCACAGAGGTGCCTAACCTCCTGCGACGAAACATTTATCAATAACGGTTGAAAACATAATTAAATACGTAACTTTCATTACTTAAGAAATTGGATTTAGCGACAGACAAATTTTGTAGCTAAACAACAAAATCCATCGCCAGGGCCGGGCCCACCCTTAGCCAAGAGGTGTCAAGCGACACCCACATTGTATATAGAGGTCAAGATTTAGTCTAGTGGTTAAGATGTTACGAAAATTTCTTAAGATCGTGTGTACTAGTTCTATTAGCCTCATATTTATATTTTTTACTACAATCATTGACACTCCTTAATGATAATTCTGGATCCGCTATTGTCCGTCGCAACGGATTAGAGACAAAGTTCGTAGTTAATTTCAGTTTTTTTTTAGTAGTTTAGGTGAAATTGTTAGGCACTTCAACATGATATCAGAATGGACAAATTTCTATGTTCGAGGATCACTGCTACTCGTGATCACATGTTTGACTAGGGGTGTGCACTATTCGGATTAAACCGAATAACCAAACCAAATCAAACCGAATTTTTATTTGGATTGGTTTTTTGGTTTTTCGGATTGGTTTTGGATTAAAAAATTACTTTGTTTGGTTTTTTGGTTTGGTTTCGGATTTTAAAAAATAAAAACCGAAAAAACCCGAATTATATATATATATATATAATGTTTAGGTTTAGAATTAAGTTGGAGTTAACCACTTTTGTCCCTTTTTGGTTATTGTCTTTCATGATGATTACGTTTATATTTTATGTTTGAATTACATCTTTAATAGGTATACTTATAAGTATTGTGTTTTATGTTTTACTTATGATTTATATTAGAAAGAATATTTAAGGGATTAAATATTATTACTTTGGTTATATATGTTATTAATTATTGACATAACCGAATAACCAAACCGAAAAAAACCGAACCGAATAGAGGAAAACCAAACCAAACCAAATTTATTTTGGATCGGATTGGGTTACACTTTTACAAAACCAAAAACCGAAAATCCAAACCGAATAGTGTAAAACCAAACCAAAAAACCGAATGCACACCCCTATGTTTGACCCATGAAAAAGAATCAAACTCACCCTCGTAGTTCTCAATGAGCACGTGTAGGGTGTGTTGAAGACACAATTAAATAATACGTGTACATAAAAATGCGACTCTCTCTAACAACTTAAGTCAACATAAATGGGATGATAATTACTTTTCACAATTTTGTATATGGGTAATGCTAAATGGCCAGAAATTTTAAAAGTCTATAATATCCATTTTATTTTAAAATAAACTGATCTTTTTTCATTTTTTAATTAAAAGGTATTAAAGTTAAAAGGATAAAAATGTTCAAAAACGTAAAATAACATAATGTGAAAACTTGAAGAGGGGCTCACTAGAAAGTGAAAGCACATAACCCCCTCCGTCCCAATTTATATGGGACCTTTTAAAATTCGACATTCAAACAAGTTTATATTTTACCATAATCTTTCATATATCTTTTAAATATTTTGAGTTGTCAATTTTATTGCGATTTACTGTAATTTTTACTAATTTTCAAATATATAAATTTTATTCAGAAAACTTGAAGATTTTATGTCAATTCACCGTCTAACTTAAACTGTCCGACTCCCAAAATTTGAACTATGTCACATAAATTGAGACATACGGAGTATTAATTATACACCTAATTCAATTATTTTCTTTTACTATCCTTTTACTTGTTCATGGTCTTAGTAAATCATGTTTTTCACTTTTATCTCATCACAAGTAACCATTTTTACAACTTTATATAAATACAAATAGTAATCAAACTCTATAGCACAGTTAACAAGGATAATATCTCTTGATCAACAACTACATACATAACCTAATCATGTCGAAAGTAAGATCTAATAATAACAGTATGTACGCATATCTTATTTCTATCTTTAACAAGACAAGTTTCGATAGAAAAAAAAAACAAATAACCATAGAAAGTAGTTATACTAGTAATAAAAAATGCAACAAAAATAGTAAAGAGGAAAACTAACATAGCACATGAATGAATAACGTCGTTGGCAATGGAAGATAGATGCTTCTTTCCCATCTTTTTATTAAAATTTTAGAATTATAATTCAAGGTTTTTATGTATAAATTTTATATTTTTGTAGAAGACAAGTTCCAGAAAGAAAAAATAAAAATAAAAATTTATAGTGGGCTTCAGTTCTTTAGGATCTATAGGACACGTGTTCAACATGCAACAACTCATGCCCCTTATTCAGCCCTTACTCGACTTTATCGATACTTTCCCTATATTATCCTTATTAATTCTTCACATTATATTAAAAAAATAATTATCTTAAATTACTTTAATTTATTAAAATTTATTAATTTTACTCTTATAATTGACCTTTCCTTTAAAAAAAATGTAAACAATTCAAAAAAAAGTTTGAGAAATAAATTAATGAAATTATTTTTTTATTTATAATTTCTTAACATATATGTGAAAGAAAAAAAAGTAACTAATATGAAATACTTTGTATTTATGAGTTGTGTATTCGAAATTTGGCAGTCCCAATAAAGAAACGAAACTTTAAAGGTTTGCTTGGATAATAAACACCTTCTACGTTTACCGCTTCTTTCAAGCTTCGATAATAGATATAAAAGAATATATGATGTTAAATGTTCTCTTCATCGATAAAGCTTCAAAATAAAACTATACTACAATTGGTAAATGCTTGATTTTCAATATTATATTCCATCTTGTCCTTGTTTATTTAAAGGAATTGATACATTTTCTTTGAAAACTAAGAGAAGGGAAAGAATATTGATATCTTAATTCACCTATATTACTATAATAAAAAAAAAGATATTAATTACTTTCACAAAAATGACAATGACACATCACTACTATTAGTATCACACCTTTATTTATCAAAAGGTATATCTTTATTGACTAACCAAAACTATGCTAAGAATGATTTGGTGTACATAATGCCAAAGGTTATATTTAATATGTTAAATAATTAATTTGAATCGAGGGTCTATCGAAAACAAGTTTTCTAGTATTACTGTATTACACAAAATATGTAAGAATAAAAATTTAATTTGTATAAATAAAATTTAAACTGCAACAGAGCTTGCACATCGTCGAAATCTCTTATTTTTTTGTAATTGTGAAAACTCAGTGAATAATGTGTTACAAGTCAAAATTTTATGGAAGTAAACATAATTCTCCCAAAAATTAATATATTCTATATGAAAATATCCCAATAAATCAAAATGAACTTTCTCTATGCAAGTAGCTTATATTGGGCCACAACTTATTGGGCTTGAGATGGCAAATACCAAGTCCAGCCTCCAAAAGCCCATAACGCTTATAGTTTAGGATCTTTTTTCCTTTTTCTGCCATTATTATAGATTTTCAAATAGAAAAATTAACTTAAATAATTGTATGCTCAGAAGAATAGCCAACAGATGTATAATATACATGTAGTTAATGTGCAATATATGTAGTATTTGTTGGTCGAACGGCCAAATGTGTAACTTCCCCGAAATATTCACTCCTTGGTTTACTCGTCTTAAATTGAAATTAAAGTTATATAGCGGTAACTAATAATATATCTTGTAGATGCCCTACACTGCTCATGATATAGTTATGAATATACTTATCAAAACTCTAAAAAGCCTAGAAATATACATGTCCAGTTGAGAGAGAATATGATTGTATCACGATGCCTAACGTGTTGTGTCCAACTAAAAATTAAACACAATTCCGCCGACGTTTTTTCGGATCGAGCCAAATTATTTATTGTAAATAAATGATGAATCAAGAACTTTTTTAATAAGTATATATCATAATATTGTGCTTGAAGAAATTAAAAAGGTAATGAATCGAATCTATCTTTCAATGTATAAATTCTTATAATCATCATAGTAGAAATTCTCCCCAAACTTGTAGATGCCACTATACTTCCCAGCCATTAATCTCAAAATTGTCAGCTTGATTTACAATTTTTCTTTTCTTCATTTAACATATTAAAAATAGGAAAATATAAAAATAACATAATGTTTTTATTTGGGGAGAAAGAGACAAATATACCCCCGAATTATCATAAATTGTATGCAGATACTCTTTGTTATACTTTTAGGACATTGGTGCCCCTGTCGTCCAAAAACTAGAGCATATATACCCTTTATACTAACGGACATACATGTGTCATAATCTTATCCACCGACCCGACATTTATTAAATATCGAATCGACAGATAAGATTACGCCACGTGTCCCTATTTAGTCTTCCATTAGAGTGAAGGGCATATCTGCTCTAGTTTTTGGACGGCAGGGACACCAATGTCCCAAAAATATGATAGAGAATATCTGCATGTCATTTACGATAGTTCGGGTATACTAGTCACCTTCTCAAATCATAAGCACACTTGAAGTGAAAACACATGTAGTGTGGGGGGGAATTAATTAGTTATTGGTTTATGTCCATTTCTACAATATTGTCAATCTCATCAATCAATCATTCATTTTAGAATTATGATATCATTATCAAAACAAATGGATCCTAGGTCCAATTCTTGATTTATTCATTTACTCAATATCAAATTCTTATCCTTCTCTAAGGTCACATGCATAGTCATTAACTTTATATATTTCCCAAAGTTGGATAAAAAACAAAGCATCCATTTCTTCCCACTATACCTTATTACTCAATTTGGAAATTATGTCCCTTTTATTTAAGAATATAACAAAACTCTCTCCATATAATCTATTTCCCACTCTCAATAATTGATTCTCATTCTTTCTACTTTAATTCACATCCTTCTTTTTTTTCTTTTTATTGTCTTTTGGTGTGACTAAGAGAGGGGTTTAGACTACATAGGATTAGTCATGTGTTGTCTACTCTCGTCTCTAGTGGAATAGACTTAAAGTAAATAGTATACATGTTTATACATAGTGCATATATATATATAGAGAACCATTCAACCATCTAATTTATAAGTTTAAATAGGGATAATTACATGTCTGAACCATTTAGTCATCTAATTTATAAAACATTTTCAACGTATATACATAGTGCATACTTTATACAATATATACATATAATGTACATATACTATACATCGATAGTGTATATGTTGTGCATATATACTTCAATTATATTGGTAAATTAGTTGATCGAAGAATATATATTCTTAACTTTCCCTTTACATAAATGCACTTTTTTCTTTGGCCATTTAGTATCTGAACTCACTCCTCTGACTAATCTAATTATGTACCAAGTGGGCTAATTAAGGGGCATAAAGTATTTGTATATGTAACACGAAATATCCATTAAAAATTAAGTGATCTTAACTATCACACCCCTTGATTATAATTGTAGTATTTCAGTGTAAATAGCAGGTTAGGAGACTTTTGAGATATCTCCTTGAGAAGTGAATATGTCATAATCGTGACTTAATTTATCGATCATCGAAAATTCCCACAATAGGAAAAATGTTGTAATTTTAAACAAAATAGAGCTTTATATATAATTTGGATGGTAGCTATTTTTGTATATGTTTGCCACTTACTGAATACCACTCTGTAGAGATTCTTTTGACATCTTTAAAATTACTAAGGGGGGAAGAATGTATCTATTTATCTAATTATTACATGAGGTACTTTGACATTAAATCAAATACAAATGGATAATAAAGATTTTTACCTATTTCTGATGTTTTATTTTAGTTAAATACTTAGGCTAATTTTCTTATTATTTTCGTTGTTCTCTATGAATCCATTATTGATATCCCTTTTATCGGAAAATACACTATATAAGGTAGATTAAGAAAATATACACTATTGGTTGAATCCTTTTGATTGAAGAGCTAAATTTTCATTTCATCGATGAGTGCTCAATTTTCATTATTTGTAATCTCCTCTTTCATTATTCCTTTCCTTCCACCCTCAATTTATTTCTTTATTTTTTTAAAAATGAATCCCTTTTAATTTCCTCGTATATTTATATATTTATATACCCCTTCTGGGTGGCCCAGTGGTTTGGGCTTGGGACTTCTAGGTTGAAGGTCTTAAGTTCGAAACCCCTTGCCAGCGAAAGCAAGGGGTTTGCCTTTTGGGTCGAGCTCGCCGCACCGGACTTGCCTAGTGTGGGTTACCTCTCTCCTATATGGTTTGCGAGCTATTGCATAGGAGCGGAGATTTTACCCTGTGCGCACCCAAAGGGTAGCGACTGCGGATTTCCCTTGTCATAAAAAAAAAAAAAATTATATCTTTATATTTAAATCTCCTTAATAAAATTATTAGTCCGCCACAAAATTTAATCTCGGAGTTATTCTTTGCTTGGCATTTTGTATATATATATACTTCAATTATAATAATTACAATAGCATATTCAATAAAATTTCATAAAATAAAGCATAAAAAAGAGTAAAATGTACGCAAATATTATGGTGTACTTTAATTATTACTCTAAAAATAAAATTTCGAAAAGAAATTAAAAAAAATTAGGACTTCAATACATACTACTATATAATATATATCCTTTTGGCCCCTACCTTCAAACTCCCAAATGATTTCTAGGTACTTTCTTACGAATCATCCACTAAATTCTCTTATCTCTTCTTTTAAGGCTCACAATTGGATATACCACTTAATTTATTCCCATGATAAACACCTAGCTATTACAATGACACCTATGTTCAATAATTTTAACACTAAAAAAAATAATTAGTGGCGAACAAATTTCTGTTGTTAAACAATAAAAATTTATCGCTAATTTTATTAAATAATAGATAAATGATGAATTATCAAAAAATCATGTTAAATATGAGCGATTTAACAATAGATTAGTGATGAATTTTATAGTTAATTCCTGCTTTTAAGGCTCGTACTTTGATATACAATGACATCTATGTATGTTCAATTGTTTTGTACCAACAAAATGGAATAAGCGACGGACAATTTCTATTGTTAATAATAAAACTTGTTAATTATATTTAACGATAAATTAGCTATGAATTATTAAGAAATATTATTAGCTACAAGCTATTAATTAGATATAGATTAACGATGAATTTTACAGCTAATTTTTTTTTTTAAGTCTCCAATTGGATATACCCTACCACTTGTTTGATTCCCTTGATAAACATGATATCTAAGTTCATAATATTCCTTCCAACAAAATAATTTTTTATATTCTAATACAAACTACAAAACACTTAGCATTATAAAAATAACTTTGAAGACATCAAACTTTTTGGATTTGTTAGCCATTTTGATGACTTTGACTAAAGAATAAACATTGTTTTCGAAAAAGATTTGTAAATACTTCTCCATCCTAAAATATTTGCTATTATTTTGTTAGAATAAAACTATATGAACTTTAATCATATATTAAGATATACTTTTTTATTATATAAATATGAAAAAAATGTAATTTAAAATATATTTTATACAATTTTTATATTGAATTAAAAAGGAATTAAACATCATTATCTTGACTTGAAAAAATGAAAATCAACAACTAATTTGAGACAGTAAATTGGAATAAACATAGGGAAAAGCAAAGAGGCATCACTATCTTGAAAACTCAAACCAAAATAGTATTTTAATTAATTAAATTCCCATACATTTTCTTGGCAAAGTTATGGTTGCCGCCCTTTTGATCAAACCATATAATCCCACGTTTAATTTACTTGGACATAAAATAATATTTTAGTAATATACTCCTAAGTCCAACTCTGGCCGTCCCTATTTATTTGTAAAATATTTTCTAACTTAATTTCTTTTATTTATTTTGTCATTTTTTAAAAATCTAGGAAGGATAACTTTTTTTCTTATTTTATCTTTAGTGTATTAATGTTGAGTTAATGTCTTTGAGAAATATAGTGAGTAAATATATTTGAGACTTTATTAATTAATAAAAATAAAATAGTACATTCACTATACTAATCATTGTTTTCTTAATAAGCGTGTCAAATTAAAATTTGATAATTAAAAATGAACCGAGAGACTAAATTTTAGTCAAGCACGTTTCTTACATAATTAAAAAGAGGGAATATATATATAATTTAATATAATATAATAAATTGAATAAGAATCAATTTCCAAGGAGGCAGCAATAAAGCAAAGTTCATTTTCAAGATCATACTTTTCTTGACTCCCCTTTTTTCCTCAAGGCTTTTCTTTGCATGAAAAATATAAGAAAAAATTAAAATTTATTTTTAATATTAATTATTCATCAAATAATTTATCATGACCTAAATTAAATATCAAGTAATATGAATTTTATGATAAAATATTTATATAAGTAATTATTTTTCTATAAAATATGTAAAGTTTAAACTGAACCAGTAAAAATGAACGGGAGGAGTAATGAATTTATTCAATTCAATTCAATGTGATGTTCTTTACATTGTATCAAGACTTATTTACTTCTATATATCTTAAAATGCATCATCTAGATTATATACTTTTGACACAATATTATAAGAAACAACCTAGCTAGAGCACTATATAATAGAATAGACCCAACCCCCTACCCACCCACACAAAAAAGATCTTTTCACTTTTCTTGTTCAAGAACTTCCTATATCCTATATAATTGATGTAAATAATAAGAATCTCAGTTCGTCTCATTTTATATGAAGGTGTTATATTAATTAAATAAAATCATTTTATATAAAAAAAATAAAATCAAAACGTATAATTTTAAATATATCATAATATTTCTATAACTCTAAATCATATCATAATTTAGTTTTTTTTTGGAGGGAGGGGGTGGAGGACCAAAGAGTGTTGAAATTTATATGGTCAATATTCATTAACAAGTAAAAGAAAAGGGGTCCATCCACATGTATTTAGAGCACACTTAGATGCTCATACAAAGATCATTATTATTATTCTCTTGTTTACTAAATGGCACAATATATTTTCATACTCTTAAAACTCACAAAAAAAAAATTAAATAAAATTCCATTTGAGTTTTTATGTTCCATAAAGTTTGTAAGTACTATTTTCATGTGGAAAAAAAATAAACTCATATTATTTTTTTTCTCCTTTAGAGACGTATAAAAAATCCCTTTATTGTCATCATCTATATAATACTTCACTTTGCTTTAAATTCTCTTTCATTCTTCATCAACTTATTTCCAAAAAAAAATCTTTTTTTTCTTTTCTTCTCTCTCTTCTTTCTAATGATGAGTAATGATAATAATAATAATAATTTATCAAATAAAGATGAATTATTTGAGCTAAGAAGAGGTCCATGGACTCTTGAAGAAGATAATCTTCTTATTCATTATATTTCTACTCATGATGAAGGTCGTTGGAATGCCTTAGCAAAATGTGCTGGTAATTTTTAAATTTTATATAATTCTTGAATTTAAGTAAGAAATAATTTTATTAAAAAAATATACACTTTTTCTAATGTTGTATTATGTTTTTTATTTTTTTGAATTGTCTTTTAGCTAGATGTGAAAGGCATCTATCAAAATTGTATAATACTATTCTTTTTATTTATTTATTAAATATTATTTTCTTCAGGATTGAAGAGAACAGGAAAAAGTTGTAGACTAAGGTGGCTGAATTATTTAAAACCAGATATTAAACGTGGAAATCTCACTCCACAAGAACAACTCTTAATTCTTGAACTTCACTCCAAATGGGGAAATAGGTAAATTTACTTTTAACCTGTATGATTTATAGTTCACGAGTTCGAGTCTAATCGCTCTCGATATTTGTGTCACTAGGTTATTTATGTTATACTCCTTGGGGCTACAATGTGGGAGATATTTTGTGCATCGAATTGTCTTTACCTTTTTATTTCAAACAACTCAAGATTATGTTAATTTAAATTTTGAATTCGTCTATGTGTTACAGGTGGTCAAAGATTGCTCAGCATTTACCAGGAAGAACAGACAACGAAATCAAGAATTACTGGAGAACGAGGGTACAAAAACAAGCAAGACAACTTAAAGTTGATTCAAATAGCAAGAAGTTTGTTGAAGCAATCAAGAATCTATGGGTACCAAGATTACTTGAAAAAATGGAACAATGTTCTTCATCATCAATTGAGAAAAAACTTCCTAATTTACCCTTAATCAACAATAATCAAGAACCTTGTACAAAACACAACAAATCCCATGATACTAATAACAACCACAACACAACATGGGGTTCACTAGAAAATTCATTAGATTCAATGAATGTGTTGAATGAAAATTTGAATTCAATTCTTCAAGATGATGAATGTTATCATGTGGGAAGTTTCATTCAGCAGCCAGAGCATTTAACATATCAAGAAATGTCAATTTCAGAATGTGAGGTGGCAGAAGCTAATTGGTTGAATGATGAAGGATCATTGTGGAACATGGATGAACTTTGGCAATTCAAAAAGCTAGGAGATGTAGACATCTAGCTAGACTTGAACAATTTTCAAAATCAAGAAAAGGGGTTGTGGGGGGGGGAGGGGCAAAATGGTAATCATAATATTGTATTTGAAAGTCTTACTTAGCTTTATAATATCACTTTGATATTAATGCCTATATGCTATGGACTAAGGTTTTTAGTAGGTGTTTTTAAAAGTTTTGACTTTTGACTTGTAAAAATGAAATATCAAATGACTACTCTTAAATTTTCTTGATTTTTTGTGTATTTGTCCTATTGAGAACTTCCCATGTGTGAGCTTGCTTATTTTGTTGGTTCCAAGTCAGAAAAAAGAGTTATCAGTGTAAAATTTCTCAATCTATAGTCAGAGAAAAGGAATTGTCAGCGTAAAATTTGTCAATTCATGATGAATGGAATGAAGATTGTTCTTTTACTATTGAGGAGTCTTAGTTAACATTATATACTTATCCACTAGTTTGATCCATTATTGAGAAGATGACTCTTCAGACATAGAAAGATAAACTAGGAAAGATGAAAGGATGTGGTCAAATTAAAGAAAGTATGAGGAAGTGACTTTGGTGAAAGAGAGAGCTCAAAATGCTAAGGAAAAGGACTCTTCTTGTGTTGTCTAGTCATGTAAAGGGGACACATATTTCATAGTATTTGTATTGGAAGGAGTATGACCTATAGATTAAACCTATCTTGCTCCTTGCTCGGACTTTTCAAAATGTTGTCAAGTGTATATTAAATCCTTCAAGTAGTGCATTTCTGGAGGATCTGATACGAATAAGGCATCATTTTTCGAAAGTCCAAGTAACATAGGGTGAAAAACCTCCCCCCAACACAAAACAAAAACATACCCCCATTCTTTGGCTTGGGTTCATCCTTTTCACAATTATGTTTTAATTATCCAATATCTAAAATTTACCGAGTCTGATTAATTCGAGTTTGTATTAGGTAGGTCCACTAAAGGGGTAAAACGCTCTCAAATGAAGGGCTCTCTGTTTAGTTTAAACTCTAGACCTATGATCGAAAGAGGTAAAGCGCTTTGATCGAAAGACACTATTCAGTTCGAACTAAACCCGAGACTTCTGATTAAAGATGGTCCACTATACCCGAGTTATCATACCCCTTACTAGTCCTCCTATGGTAGGTAGGGAGGATTGCTATGAAATGAAAGGTCAAATAGAAGGAATATTATGACATCCAATCACTGATTTGATTGTTTTACCCTCAAGAAAAAACAAGGATATAAAGTACAAGAAAAAAGGGACTTGTGATGATTTGATGAGTGTGAAATTTTAAAAAATGTACACTTGAAGTGATCATTTTTACAAGCAGAGCATTATGAGAAAGTATAACAAGTTCTTGATTTCTCAAATAGGAAAAAAGCAAGAGAGGAAAGAAAAAAGTTGGCACTCATACCTCTACTATACTTTAACAATTGGACCTCTTGCTCGGACTCTTCAAAAATATTGTCTAATCTGTCAAAAGTAGTATATTTTTGGAGGACTCGGTATGTGTGCAACATCATTTTTTTAAAAGTCCGAGCAACATAGGTTAAAGTAATAAATTATAAAACAACAATGTGGAAGATTCACTATAAAACAAGAGGACTGAACTTCAAGAAAAGCTTTATGCTATGAGATTTGCTGTCAAATGTTCTTGGGGAATTCACAATCCTTAAAAAAAGGGTGCAACTTAGCATGTGACCAAACTGGCTAAGATTTCATGTGAAAATGGAACTTACTTTTCTCTTTTTCTAACTTCAATCAAATTATCATCAAACATCACTTCATTCTTGAAGAGACTACACTCTCATAAATCACAGCTCACAACTTGACGAGACTACACTCTCATAACACTAGACTATATTGTTCAAACATTTCAAAAATATTGTTGGGTATGAATCGGATCCTCCAAAAGCAACACATTTTGGATATCGACCTTGATTATTCTACTCAGCACATCAGCTATTTCATCGAGTACTTACTATCCCACCAGCACTGATACTGATTAACTCTGTTCATCAAGGCTTAGGCAGATGAAAAACAAATTACTTAACTTTTGTATTTATATTGACCACTAAACAACACACTCGAGTGTAACGTGAACTTGTTTCTCCACTATGATAAGGGTATCATTCACTTCCATGTTATGGTACAAAACCTTTTGAGAGAATTTGAACATTTGATTGAAATGACCCCTTTTTCCATGATGGTTGGTCACCTTTTCAATAAAGTAATTCTATTAATCTTCACATAGGACCAAATATGATATTTCTTGTCAAAAGGCCTTTCATTAAAATCTTGCAAAGTTATGAGTGTCTTTACCCTTCAATGAAATTTTACACAAGGACCCCATCCTTAGAAGTAAATGCATGTCCCTGCTTCTACCAAGCTATAGAATCACACAAGATTTGCTTGCAAAGCATTTGCAACTTTTTTCTTGTTTTCATAGTGGTGGAGGGTTCTTTTCTACACATAACTATTCAACATGCACGCCCAAAGCGATTATAACAAGTGTGTCCCTTTCATTGGGACAATAACTCATTCACGATCAAGGTCCCCTGACTGACATAAAGCTTCAACAACCTCCATAAGAGTCAATGCTCCATCTCGAGTAGAGCTCCTTGTAGAAATACCAGATCATTAAAGAGAAATCTAAACAGTAGTTTTCCTGTCAAGTACGCGTGAAACTCATCACTACCTCTTATAGCATCACTTTATCTATAGTATTGTCACAGAACTATTCACCTAAAGAGCAACTCGCTCTGTAGTATTGTCACACGAGATAAGCTTATGATCAATGATTAGAATCACAGCAAAAAACTGGCCCTTAAGCAGACTTAAATAAACTGCAAGGAGCCAGAAGCTGTTCAAAAATCTGAATATGAAATGGAAGCATGATATTGGCTTCTTCAGTAACTGATGTTCATAGCTGCAATTTTTTGTATAAATGGAACAGCAAAAAGTACTGCGTAACAGGATTGAGCTACCAAAACTTTATTGTCTTCTGAAGTATAGATGATTTGTACAAATCTGAAGTTAGCATTATCATGAAATATGGAAAATCAATACCTTGAAAATCGTCTATTTGTACACGTAAATATCAAGAAAAGTTACATTAGATTATCTCGATCACACACTTCAATTTCTTCATAAAAAGAGCTTCATTTCCCACCCTTAGCATAGTTATCCCGCAGTGTGACAGTCCGATTAAAGACCAGTTTTTCAGAAGTTGAATCCTTGTCAACAGCAAAATACCCTGCAAAAGTCATTATAGTTGAAACAACTCAGCAAAAGTCATCAGTTGAAACAACTCAAGTATTAGGCCGGAAATCAAGAAAAACGCAGCTGGGAATCAAGTTCTTGCTGAGCTTGATCAATATCTTGGTAGTTCTTGTGAGGCCTTTCAGAATTTGAAAGGCGGAAAATGAAAAACAAAAATCAAGTGATCTACATCTTTCATGTTTTGTTTTTCAGATTCTGTCTGTGTAAAATTGATATTGTAAAAGCAAATCACAAACGAAATTGATATTTTCGCTATTTGTATTTTAAGAGGGCCAAGCCAACATCAAAGAAGTAATAGAGACAACAGAGGAACCTATTGTAGGACTCAAGGAAAATAACATAGGTCAAGCTGCTACATAGATACAAATTTTTTGAAGATCCCTGATTCATCATTTGATGCTAAATGCGCCAACCTAGAAGCAACTTCCATGCGACTTAAATTTCATCTTAGAAAGTTTCAGCTCCCTACCAAGAATTACTGGGTATTAGAACTTACCGAGCCTTTCAAACTGAAATTTGTCTCCAAGAGTAGCCTTACTAACTGAGGGCACAGCATATGCATTTTGTATCACCACTTTAGACTCGGGGCTCAAATCACCGAGCCAGTCATCGAGTTCAGCAGGATTCTATTATGAAAACCAAGCAACAGTGAGTCTCCAAAAATAAACTCTGGCGTGGGGGGAGAGGGGGGAAGGGGGGGTTATAGTAAGTTCAACACAGTAAAGAAAATAAACCTCAGAGCAGAACAGCCTGTCAAATAGCCGGACCTCCACCTTAAGTGGATCAACCCCAGGTGAAGGTTCTGCAACCCAATGAAGAACACCCTGCAAACTTCATTGTTTCAGGAAACTAGAAACAAGGAATCTGAAATACTAAAAGCCAACCATAATAGAAGGAAATATTTTAACTTCAGAAAACCCACCTTAGGCTTGATAGTCTTCGACGGATCATACTCTGCCCGAATCTCAAGAACCGTCTCTTTGTCATCAGCAAGAATTACATCTGTACACTTGATAGGGTATGCATACCTGTAAAGCAAATAAGCTTTATAGTTTGAACTCTACATCTAAGGCAAGTGCTGAACTGAAATCAGACAAAATTCGGATGGCCAAAGAGATGAGTTAAAGGACAGTACCTCAATAGGACAGATTTTCCAGGAGCAAGACCATAATAATCTTTAGAATCTTTCAAACGAAAATCTGTACGTTCGATGTACACAACTCTAGAAAAGGGGACCTGCAAAATTAACAGAAACGGCATATAGAAATTAAGGGATCAATGACATTGAAATGCTTTATTAAGTGCAGACAGAAGAAGTAGACAACATCCATCAGCAGTTGATTATTATTAGTAAAAACACCTTATAAAACGACGAAGCATCATCTGCTGGTGCTTCAGGCCATTTCTTTGCATCTAGATCCATTACTAATCCAGCTTCAATGTTCGTGATGACAACCTGAATTGAAGTTAACAACTTAAGTTTCTGAAAATTGAAAGTAGAATACATATATACACATTCCATCCGCAAACACTTAATTCAAAACAAGATACCCACCTTAAGGGGATTTAGCACAACTAGTGTCCGAGCAGCTGTTTTATTTAGTTCTTCTCTTATATGGTATTCTAGGCGACTTAGCTGTATCATACTAGAGTCACTGCGTCCAAAAAAAGACTGTCAAAAACTGTTTTTCTTTTGTACCAGGAACACACAAACACGTTGATAATGAGGCCCAACCTTCTAGTTATTCCAATCCCACGAACAAAAGCATTTATTGCTGTTGAAGTTACCCCTCTACGTCGCAATCCTGCTAATGTCATGAGACGAGGATCATCCCAACCATCAACCCAGTTCTCTGTTACAAGACGGTTCAACTGACAACAATAAAAATCAAGCATCAGTTTGAAACAAGAAATTAACCAGCAGAAAACCATTATACATAATTTCTAATAAAAGAAACACTCAGGAGTCAAAAACTAACTTTACGCTTTGACATCACAGTGTTGGACACATTCAACCGTGAGTACTCCCAAACAAAAGGCTGGTAAAGGCCTAAGGCATCCAACAACCAGTAATATGATGCACGGCGGGTTTCAAACTCCAGGGTGCAAAGCTGCATAAGATGGTGAAATTGAAATATGAATTAATTTAGGCTATTATTGAACAGCAATACTATTTCACCATAATAATTTGGGGCTGCACGGCAAGATAGACCAGTAATTTATAGCACATTCAAACATCAGTGCTTTCGCTTCTCTTATTTTTGTTTTTTAATAATGGTAATATTTATATTAATATCAAAAGGTATGCTACACAGAAATGTGTAGTCCACTTACAAAAAGGGGATCCTATATCCTTTGCTAGTTACAAACTGTCTAAAACATCAAAAATATCTTCTCACTCTCTCTTTTTGACGGGAGAAAGGGGAATACTGTACATAATGGATTGATAAATAAATATTTTGTTACTTTCAAATGAAAGCAGAAAGCAATAGAGGACATAAAAATCCAAGATAGGCCATGCTGACTTGACAAAGTGAAAAATACTACATGACAGCGACAAGTTACATACGTACCGAATGAGTGATATTTTCCAAAGAATCAACAATGCAATGGGCATAGTCATAACTTGGGTAGATGCACCATTTATCCCCTGCATGTGGATGAGGAGTGAACTGTAGAACCAGATAATACAGATTAAACGTCAGTGGAAAAAAAACAGAATCCAAAAAGACTTGTCAGAAAAACTTGCCTTGATACGGTATGCAATGAGGTCATACATATTGAAATTATCATTCTGCATGTCCTGTTTCATCCTCAATGTCGCTTTGCCTTCATCAATCATCCCCTTCTTCATTTCATCAAACAATCTTAAGGACTCTTCTATAGGCCTATCTCTCCAAGGGCTGTTCATCTTTTTCTCCCGATATTCTTTTACCTCGTCAGGTGTCTGGGTTATGTAGAAAATCAGACCATATATGTCATAATAATATCTAGTTAGTGTAAAATCACAACAGTAGGTTAATCCCCTTAAAATAGAGGTTGGCTCAGGTCAGCAAGGGTAAATTTGAAGGTAGAAACCAAAAAGGAGTATCCAAGAGAAATATATTAGCAATTTTCATGTGTTAGACATATCATATTGTATTTATAATTACCTGGTGGTCAACATATGCATGGCCTCTTCTTATCAACTCTACGGCCAGCTCATAAAGGTCTTGGAAATAATCACTAGTGTAAGTGATCTGCAAATTGCCAACGTATTAGTATAGGAAATATGGAAAGTAGACAGTTGGCATTGAACAGTATCATACCTTGAAAGGCTCCCATCCCATCCACCCAACAATTTCTTTAATATGATCGATGTACTCTTTCTTCTCAGCTTCAGGGTTGGTATCATCAAACCTACATCCAACAGCAAAGTCATGAGGAATCTAACACCCCCAAGTAAAAAAGAGGTTCCAACTAAACGAAATTAGAGGTTTCATGTGAAGAGCAGACAGTGGACACAAACCAACTATTTCAGCATTGCAAAACTATATGCCATGTTTTTCAACATTTTGGGCCTAAAATTGACAGTGCCTTGAACTGCATTGAAAATTTCTATATAGTTCTGCACAAAAGGGGGCTGAGAGATATACGCTTACGGGTTTGGAATTCAATTCCAGCAACAACATGGTGGGTTATTTGCAGAGAACAAAATTTTTGAAGACAAAAGGAGAATGTGACTAGTCTTAATTTTTTTCTTTTTGAAAACCGTGGTGTCCAGACCAGACCTTGACTAAAGCCATGGTATACCTTCTACCTCCCACCAGCAACAGGTTACCATCATGCCTCTTTCTCTGGAAACCCTAAGCATAGACACTGAATCAATACATTTATATGGAGGCGTACGAGGACAGGTGAGACTGGAGAATACTAACATCCACCAGCTTTGGTTGATTTTTGGGCAGAATTAACAAGAGACCATCATCTTGTGGATTGTATAATGAACTACATATAGACAACCTAATGCACAGTTTTCTCGGCCAATTAATTAATAATCCAGAACCATCACATTAGTTCCTTCCAGCCACAACCTTCTCCCACTCTTCCCTCCACTGTGCTTCTTGCCTACGCTCCACATAGCATCTTTAAATTGCATTATCTTTTCTTGTTTGAGTGGCCTAATTTACACTAAACTAAATGTGGAAAATTTTGATCAAAACCATGAGGCTACCCCTCCACAGTCAACCAGTGTTATAATCCTTCATAATCTAGTTCTGTACCAATCCATCAACATTGTACTTCCATACCAGACCTGAGGGTATAAGAGAAAAGCATTATACCATCTTCAAACCAAAAGAGCATAAGTGAATGCCAAATAAAGAGCAGATCCCAGGACAGGCATCCATTCTCACAACACACGGGTACGTATATTAGGCATCAAAAAGAGTCGCCCTTTCCATAATATATTGCTTCATCTTGGGCAAAAATTGCGCAGTAACATTTACATGAGATAATGAAGAAGGAAAAACACATAGCAAGAAGGAAAAGGAATGTGTACCTCAAGTAACAGCCACCACCTCTTTCTTTTGCCAGACCAAAGTCCACAAACATAGCCTGTTTAGTATCAAAGTCAAGATTAAGAGCATGATCAAAACCACATTAGCACAATATCCGAATCGGATATACCTTTGCATGTCCAATGTGTAAGAATCCATTAGGTTCAGGTGGAAAGCGCGTCAGAACTTTTCCGCCAGTCACTTTCAAATGCTTTTCAAGTAGTTCTTTGGAATTACACGCTCGAAGCACAGGCCGGTCACTGAAATATATTTCTGTATGCACCTGATTATCAGGACAGCAGATGTTCATACCGCTAAAAATAAGAACATAGCTTAAAACCTTGCATAAACTCTCCTAAAGAGCTCGAAAGTGAAGGAATTTGACAACAACGGACTGCTTTAATCCAACAACTGATACTACAAATATGCAATGTAGCCTAACAAGCGACTACCTAAGTTTTACAACCAAAACTGATCCTGCTTATGATGAATGAACGAGGAAAATGTGTGCATATATGCATAGTTAAGGATCCAAAAATGATAGAAAAAATAAAATTCTCACATACATAACTAGAGCTGCAAAAGCTGATAAAAAGACCAGCACCATATGATGACAAACTAGTCAGGATGTTCTCATGCAGCCAAAGTGTATTTTTTCTAGTTAAAAAAGTGATGTAGTGTATCATGTAAAAGATGTTAAAGCATTGAAATGGCATAAAATTTTAAGTGAGGAAAAACATCACAGTATTATGCCTAAGAGTGATAAATAAGACTTATAAACACGAGTACACAACAATGGATATACATTAGCTTAAGCACCTTATAATTTTCCTCAGGTGTGGGGAAGATCAAATATGGATTTAATTCTTCTTCAGACTGCTTTGGTGCAGAGGTCTCCTCAACTTTTGCTTTATCCTACATAAGACGAAGAAGCAGCAACTTAGACAAGTTTAGGACAGAATAATAGTAGATGAAAAATCTCCACCTAAAGATGTGGTCAGCAAAAGGTAGGACATGGTTTTATATAACCCCGTCAGTTAAGAATAAAATATATTAGATGAAGCACCACCTCAGTTTTTGCAGGCTTCTCTTTCTTCTTTTTAACAGGCTTTTCATTATCTGCAGCAGTTCTTTCCCCAAGTAATTTATACAGCTTCAGATCTACTACTTCCTGTGACAACAGATAATCTTTAAGTATCAAAAAAGAAGCACAATCCAGATCTACTACATTGACACCAAAAGGAACGTACCTTGACTACTTTCGGATCTGCCCACGGCAACTTCTTCCGAACATGACCAAAGAGTTCACCAACTATGAAGGAGAGATTAAATAAAAGCATATTAGGAAGAGCGATTATTTCTGTAAATAAGAGGTGTCTTACCTCCATGTCCACTTTATTAACTAAAAAGAAAGTCCTGGATCAAATAACATTTATAGTCGCCAACATTTCAAAAAGGTCGCAACTACACATACATCTAGACACACACACAATCCCCCGCCCGGGCAAAATGCCGCCCTTGTTTAAAAAGTATAGTATCACATCAGATAGTTATAAATTTATTTGACCTGATTTGCTGAGGAAAAAAAGAGCCACCAAGGGGTCACAAGTAAGCTGCCAAATTTAGGTTGAAAATCCTATACTATTTGTCTAATTTAGGAAACAGGAATAATATCCTTAATCAAACAAGCTGACAATTGGATCATTTATATTATTAGTAACATAAGAAGCATCACAACAATTAATTAGTCCACACTCTTTTCTTTATTTTTTACTGTTGTTTATTATGAGATAGATATCAAGTTGATATAAAAGATGGACTGAAACTATTACAAGTATGAAAGACTTATTAGACCGTAGAAACCTGAAAGATAAGTATAAATGATGAAAACAAGATGAACCAATCCAAATAATGCTCGCATGTCACATCTAGAAACTACAAAGGTACATGAATGTCTAGTTCAACCAAAGTCAATTAGAGTGTCCTGGGCCTTTTTGTTCTGTATAATTGCTAGCATTTCAGAGTTCTCAACATTCAATAAATTGCATAGCAACAACACACAGACAGATAGATTATCCAAATTAGAGAAAAAAGTAACTAGGTGAATTCTACAAGCAACAATACTGACCATTGATTCTATAACGCTGTTCTAGTATATTGGTCTTCTTCTCTTCAAAAACCTCACTGACAGCACGTTCAATGTCCTCCTTGGATACCTCAACTCCTGCTCAAATTATAGGAAATACATGTAATTTTCTTTTGAAGGAACATATTTTATTACTAGGAAAGAGTAATTCAAACCCACAACCACCCCCAAAAGTTTGCTCCAATAATAAAATAAAAGATACAACAATGTACTGTCATAAATATTAGTACTATATTTGGACTTGAGAAAAGATAATTTGTTCTTACCAACACCACAAGCCTCTTCAAAATCATGGGCCTTCAGATTTTCAGAGGCGGTTGAAGCAAGAAAGGCAAATGCAGCTTCTAACTGCGCAGGGGTTTTAATCTGCAATGGTTCAGTAAAAGACAAATTTAAAGGGGAATCACCAATTAATCATATCTAGCCTCAATACTTTACAAGTCTAACTCCAACAAAATAGGACTTATACTGCTAGTGCAATAGAAAAAAAGATGATTTATAAAATTTAAGTGTCACTCTAGTGCTACGCTTGCATAAACGGACCACCAAATAAAATAGATAAACGTAGACTTGAGTGAGCAACAAACCTTTGTAGATACAATGTACTGAAGCAATGTGGGCCGATGGTTAAGTGCATTGGCTGGAAATTTGGTAGCAACCTATCACGCAAAAGGATAGAGCTCAGTTACATCTTTTACATGCTAGTAGGCTGTAGCGCTTGTCCTCCCAACATAATGGAAAGTAATAAGATGTAATGGGTTTTTCTATCTTCAAAAATAGATAAATTAAAAGAACCTGAATATCCCTAAGCTTTAACTAATGCATGGACAGAAAATGAACCTCAAACATATTAATTATGCATGAGCAAATAGAATATAAAGGACATATCGCCAATTTATGTCTCAAGATTCTAGAAGCCTACCGTATACAACAGGTTGCCCACAGCACGATCACAACCATCTATCACAGCTGCCTGGATTAATGACGATACAAAGTTAGGAGCAAATTTAAGACATAATTGCTTTTCTGGAACTTCTGTTGAGAATAAGAAATCACATCTCACTAGACTTATAAATTACAAGGACAAAATCCAGCAAAACAAAGAATCAGCCCATGTAACCAGTAAGAACCATTGTGCATCCGTTCTAGAACCCCTCCCCAGAACTAGTTACATTGTGCAGTTTGGTTGCAAGATTATGAGGGTATAAGAAAATTGATGACACTGTATAAGCATATATATCTTGCACACAGTTTTTATGAGCATGCATAAACAGCAAATGAGATCTCTCTAAGATTCCAAAATTTATGAGCACATAAACCATTCATTTTGGAAACCATCTATAGCTTGAATGCAGCTTTACGACCACGAATTAATAGCATAGACTTAGCACATAAAACATTCATTTAGAAACCATCTAAGCACATTAACTATACAGCATAGTTATTTATTTACCCTTTTCATAAAGAATAATAAATCTTTCAAATGTTAAACAGCAGAAAAATGGAAAAGCAACAAATATTTCCCAGCATAAGCTATGACAGTTTGCCATCTTCCACAAAAAATGCCAACTGCAGCACAATTGTGGAACAATTCTACCTACTACTAGCGTTTACATTTGCTTAAGAAAATAACAAGAAGGTACAGCCGTACAGGATTCAGCAACCCTCTTCATTAGTTTCTCAACGCAACAAAAGGAAAAGAAAAAAATGAACACATTCTTTAATCAACATTACCATTTGTTCATTTTTACAAACTTTTTTCTTCTCCGACAAGTAGGGAAATCAAACGTTATATCTATACACATATAAAGTAGGTCATTCCCACAAATATAGAGATACCCATTTGCATATGGGTCTAAAATTCTTCGAGCTACAACACTTCCTCAAAAAATCAAACCTTTTTGCATACAAAATTTATAAACTTACACAAATATAGAGATACCCATATGCATTTATGCATCTAAAAATCATTGAACTACAACACTTTCTCAAAAAATCAGACCTTTTTGCATACAAAGTATGAAATTTACACAAATATAGAGATACCCTTATGCATTTCTGCATTTAAAAATCTTTGAGCTACAACACATCCTCAAAAAATCAAACCTTTCTGCATACAAAGTTGGAAATTTACACTAATACAGAAATACCCATATGCATTTATGCATCTAAAAATCTTTGAGCTACAACACTTCCTCAAAAATCCAACCTTTATACAAAGTATGAAATTTACACTAACACAGAGATACCCATATGCATTTATTCATCTAAAAATCAAACCTTTTAGCATAATTTACACAAATATAAAGATACCCATATGCATCTAAAACTCTTTAAGCTCCAACACTAATTGAGATACAAAAAATCAAAATTTGCAAAGCTAAAGCTCATGGGGTACCTCGTGTATAACAGCAGTGAGATTAGTGGTGACTTTATTGTTTGCCAAAGTATTCTTGGCAGTTTTTTCATCCAACCCAATTTTCAAGAACAAGTCCAAAACATTGCTATCCTCCTTCACCATAGCTTCTTCAATGGATTCCCAGAAACCCCAAAGCTAAATCTTGAATTTTAAAAATATGAAAAATAATTTTTTGGAAGTTTAACAAGTGATAAAAAAGATTCTTAAAGGAGGAATCTTTGGAAATTTTAGGACAAATTTTCCTTTGGGGAATATGAAGAACAGGAGATTTTAGTAGGTCTTTTTGGTCTAACCATAATTGGGCTAAAGCTCAGTAGGCCTTGCAAAAGAATGATGGATCAATTTGGCCCATATAGGTGTTATTCGAAGAATTCGTGGTCTTTAATTTTTGTCCTTCGATAATATAAGTAATCGAAAATATTTTTAATATTGAAAGAAAGGGTAATTATTTGTGGGGCATTAGTTTATATTTTTGTGGCATAAGTCCACGAGGTATATAGTTAAAGACATAACAAGGTATATCATATTGTAGGGGCGGATTTACGTTGAACGAATCCGAATTCCCTTCGTCGAAAAATTACACTATATATATAAGATTAAATTTTTAATATACATGTATATATATACTATTGAACCCCCTGAACATACACCAAAGGCGTAGCTCAGTGGCGTTGGGGGTTCAGGAATTTGCTCTACTACACGCGAGGTCGCGTGTTCGAATCCGGGCAAAGGCATCTTTTTATCAGCTTATATTTTAGGCGTTTTAATTTATTTTAAAAAAAAAAATGCAATCAGAAAACGATGTTTAGTTCCAAAAAATTAAAATGTTGATTGGGAATTTAGGATTTATTAGTTTAATCCCTAATTATAAAGTCAAATATTAAAAACTCTTTTCTTCTTGATTCGACCGTTTAATTCGACCCGTTTATATCCGATTCGACCCGTTTATTTGTGGATATTATTTACGTGATTAATTTTTTTTGAACCCCCTTGATGAAAATCCTCCCTCCGCCACTGTCGTATTGTATGACTTTATTTCTATAAAACTTATGTGAAATGAGACTAAAGTTTTAGTTCATAATACACAAGTTATAATGTATTGCAAAACTCAATTATTTATGATGATCGAGCAAAAGTTTAGTTTTAAAATTCATGAGTTATATCGTAAAAAGCATAATTTAATTCCCACAAAACTAATGTCGAACGAGATTTTGAATTTTTAACTTTATTTGTCTCATGGCCAAAATTTCAAGTTTAGCAATTTTTAACTTTTGACCTCAAAGGTTTTTCCAGGAAACAAATGGTGATTAAAGCTCCAAAATCACTTATTTTCAAAGTTATTACGTGCAATTTATTTTTTACCCTCCTCACATGGTTGAACACTTCAGACATTGCTATACCTCAGAGTTTAAAGTTCACAAATATTTTATTTTAATGACATATTTAAATTATATCCTATTTTATAAATATTTTGATCTATTTATCTCAAAACAATTTCAGATAATATTTAAATCTATATATATTATATTACTCTTATTTAGAAGTGAGAGTTGGAAAGGACCAACATTGCATTAATACTCTTGTACAACATGCATACAATTTTGTACATTAACTTTTCAATGCATTAATTAGTTGTACAATGTGCAAAAACAATTGTACACTAATAGAAGGACTAACACCAAGGACTAACATTGCAATTATTATTATTACTCATTATTTACTCTTATTTAGAAATGGGAGTTTGGAGGACCAACATTGCACTAAAGAGTTGGACTAAAAGCTATAGAAATTGTACATTGAGGCCCACCAAAAAGATGAACTAAAGTAACTTCATCTACTTCTACTTTTTCTACACATATTTTTCTTTAATAAAATAATTATTGCCTCCATTTTTATTTTAATTTTTAACATTTTTTTTTAATTTTAAAACATTGGAAATTTTATGTTAAAAATTTAAATAATAGAAAAAATGATTTATTTAACTTTTATCATCATCAATACTACTAATTTATTTGACGTTTTTTCTTAATCTTCATCTCATCATTAATGTT